>NC_071284.1:18116046-18231046 GCF_001660625.3 Ictalurus punctatus
CAAAGTTAGAGGATATTGCCCCACAGAGGCTCCATCAACAGGGGCGTGGCTGGCCGAAATGGCGGCCACGTAACCCTGATTGTAGAAGGAGCTCACCCCGTTGAGAAGTGTTCTTGTAGGAGCTCCAGGACTGTAGCTATTGCGCAGTTTACTGGGTCTACAGTGGATCCCTGCGGACGGGAATCCAAGGAGTGTCATCTCGTTGGGATATTATCTCTCAGAACCATGTTCAAGCTGGCCAAAAAGGTGCTACTAGCAGACTGTCTTGGCGAACTCTTGCTAGAGCTTATGGGAGCAGAGTGATGGGGGAGCAGCATACAGATGTGACCTCGGCCACATGTGTGGACTCCACCCCAAAAGTCTCCCAAGATCCAGCTTTATCTTGCTCTGTGTTGATAGGATTGACACTACGCATGTTGGGGATAGAAACACCCTTATCGTAGTAGAACCCTATAACTCCTAGAAAAGTTGTCCACTGCACCGGGGAAAGCATACTTTTCTGGGATTCAACCTGAGCCCCAAGCTCTTCATGTGGGCGAGAACAACATCTCGATGTTGAACCGCCAGCTCCCTGGATCGTGCTAGAATTAACCTGTCATCCAGGTAGTTTGGTACACAGATGCCCTGGAGTCCCAATGGAGCCAGAGTGACATCCATGCACTTTGTGAAGGTGCGAAGGGATAAAGCTAGCAATATACCTATGTGGAAATATAAACCTTTTAGATCTATCGCCACAAACCAGTTCTTGAACTGAATCTGTGGCACGATAAGTTTGAGCATCAGCCTCTGAACCTGTATGTCCGAAGAGTACGGTTAGATGATGCAGATCTAAAATTGGCTGCATACTCCCACTTTTTTGCGGAACAGGAAATAATGGCTGTAAACCTCCCTCCCTTCGGGAACGGGGTACATGTTCTATGGCCCCATTGTCCAAAAGGGAACTTGCTTCCTGCACTAACGTAGGGCTCTGGTCTGTGCTGACTGCTGTGGTGAGCACACCTGTGAACGGGGGGGGTCGAGCTATAACCTGGACCCGGTAACCCTTTCTATGGTAGACAGAACCCATGGAGACACATTTGACAGTAGTTTGCACGCTGCCTGATGGTCTTTTAGTGACGTTAACTATTCCACATTCTATTGGAGGGAAAGCATCAGATTTTCGTTGCCCTGTGACAGCTCGCTGACCAGAGAACACTAAAAACTTGGACACCGCCTTGGCTAGGGGAGGCCCTACAGTAGCACTGGGGGCTACCTGCCCTAACAACCTCACGTCCCCAGATACATCCCTCCACGGCCCCTCAGGACCACTCTTCTTTGCCTGCTTGGCCTTTATGACCATTCTCAGATCAGACCTAGTAGCAGACCGCGACTGTGGCCACCTGGTTCCTGTGGCTGTCTGCAGGGGTTGGCGGGCTGCCATACTCGCCTTCTGGGTCTCCCTCACACTAGTGCTGGCCCAGGCTCCACTCGTGGACGCCCGGGTGAGCTCGAGACAACAGGGAAGGAACTGGCTTTTTTTTTAATGCCGCCATATGTCGAGCTCACTCAGCAGGTCTGCTTGGTAGGCCTGCAACCCTTTCATTGTCTGCAGTGACCCACATGCAAGAGTACTACTACATAGGCTTGCCCACCAATGCCACGGTGGCCTTACATGGCTTGGATGCAAGCCGGCCCCCGTAATTACCTGCCATCGGTGGAGAGAGGTAGCTCTCAAGCGCCTCCTCCACCTTGAAAATAGCTAAATAGCCATGCCGTTCATTGCCACAATGGCCAAATAATCCAACATCGTGGGGTTATGAATATGGCTTATGCGTGGTTTTCCCCCAGAAGCCTGAGATTTTGCCATGCACTACTGGAAGACAGGGGAGTTTCTGCAGTGTGAGGGATTTACTTTCACTGGGTAATCACTTCAAGCAGCTCTTTATATGCTGCTCTCAGTTTTTAACACATCCTTCTAACTCCTCGGAGTCAGAGAGGAATTATTACTTTTTGGCTTTCCATAGCAGAAGGAGGAGACGCGGCATGAGCTCCAAACTCCAGCAGAGAGCCGAACCCAGAAGATAGAGCAAGAGATAGAGCAGCGCTTGTCTCCGGCTCCTCTTCCGGATCTATAAGAGATCCCCCGAACCTGAGACGGCTGGCTGCCTCGGCAGCGGCCGGCCCAGATCCGCGAGGCTCTGAAACCCAACTCGCTCCGGCTTCCATTTTTTTTTCGTGAAGAGCGTGAGTCGCGAGCCAAGCTGCTTAATGTAGGCGTTACCATGCGCAGCCTCTCGAGGCTGCCATCACATACTACACCGCCAAACACTTCACCCAGAAAGTGTGCACTTTTCCCCGTAATGAAACGGGAGCAAGCCATAACACACTTCTTGAATTCTTTCTCGCTCATTACTTACCTCTCTTTTCCTCTAAAAAAAGGATAGAAAAGTTAAAAGATTTTAAGAAAATATCGAGTAGAAATGAAGCGTTTTTGTCACACAAACAAAAAAAACAGACATGCAGTCTCGCTGAAGATAATAAGGCTGGTGACGTGGTTCACAGGTGCCATATATATATCATGCGACGCGCTTAATTGCCACGTCACCTGATCATGGCAGGCCTATAAGTACAGGCATGATTTTACACAAGCTTCAGATACTGGTCATGTGCACAAGGCGTTCCCATACTGTTATGCTAAATGCAACGTCAAAGTTCCCATTGAAAGGGAACAACTTTTGCTTTGCTTTTTAACTGGTTCTTGTCCCAACACCCCCGTTCGATAATTTCCTGGATTAAGCTCATTTTGGGCAATTGTTGAGAAATCTAATTTAGTATAGCAGGTCAATTTGGTCATAGAACATATAATTTAAGTTGTGTTATAAAAGAAAAATGGACATGTTATGTTACCATTATTGTGTTTTATAATGCAAAAAAAAATTTCTTACTGATGCAAACTATTTAGACCATTTGAGTAATTGGGTGCATGTGTATGTGTGTGTATAAGGGTTAAAATTAAATAAATAATGGCTCCATTATATTCAGTAAGAGTGACAGTCTAACAAGTCAGCAGTAATCATCCAATTCATTATCTCTAACATGCTAATCTATATTTTCATTTGCTTTACAAGGACACAGAAGAGTTTGAGGCAGGACTTGATAGGCAAGTGATGAAAATTGCCATCATCAGTGACTGGTCCACCCCAGGATCTGACCACAAGACAGCAACCATCGTAGTTGAGGGAACCAAAATCCTGGAAGGAATCAATATCCCAAGGTGTGATGGGCATAATATATGATCTGAATCTGAGCTATCGCAAGGAACTAAAATATACTTTTGACGTGTTTCAGAAGCTGTTCCTTGAACTTGATGGACTGAAAGCCAGTGCAAAAGTAATGAGTCTCAAGAACAGTATTTTCTGAAGATTCCACTTGTTTCAGAGCACTATCAGATTTTATTCAGATTTTGCAGTTTTGTATTTTTAAGTCCACTGAAGAGGCACCAAAACTGGTAGTGTAACAGAAGAGGGAATTTGTGGGGAAAAATAAATTAATTGTTGTTTGTTTTCAAAATGTAAATATTGCAGTTCAAAATAAAAAAAGTTAATTTTCTAACAATATTGTTGTTGTTGAATTCATTTAATAAGCGCTATAAAATTAACAAAAATATGAAAGCTATAAACTACTGAAGAATATCTAATTATAGCAAATTGATTTTTAAACGGTTGTCAACTTAAAAAAATTGTGTTCATAATTATGGTAATTAAGTACATAACACTTAAATTCCTTTTAAATAATGTGTAAAAAACTAGGTGGATCAACTTAATTTTATGAGTAATCAACTTAGGGATGTGTGTTTTTTCTACAAAATAATTGAAAATACATTTGATTGTAGAGGAAAAAGGTAATTCGTCTAACTCAGTATAGTTTGTTGGTTGAACTTAATTTCATTAGAAGTTAACTCAAAAAGATTTGATGCAGACTGTTGCGTTAATTTTTTTTTTGTTGAGCCAAAAGATTTGTTTTTAGAGTGTACCTAACAGGGTTTTAAACATCTTTAGGCAAACTGACTCAATTTACTGCCCTTACAGCATTTTGTTTAACTGCCTCCATATTGAATATGATCTTTGCGGAAAGCTAAGGAAAGGCATGTTATTTTTAAGTACATTCTTAAAGGAGAGATGTCAGAGTATATTATTATTAACACGTCATTTTGTTCAAAACGGTAATTCGCTTTGGATGGAATTCTTATGTTTTTTTCTGCTGTTTTCCAGAATTCAGCAACAGTGACATTCAGTGGGGTTTTCCATATGTCACACATATACAAACCGAATGTTTATCTCACAGAAATAACAACTGAAACAGTATTCCATACCCAGAAGAGACATGGTCATGTAGCTGCAAAGTAACTCTGGTCCATAATAAGCTGTTAACTACGCTGTAGATGCTGGATTCATGGAACTGGAAAGGGGAACACCCCACATTATTTGCCGAAGAGGGGAGGCATGCAGACTGCACCAAGTGCCAAAGGTCTGACCTGTAGAGAAAAGACATAAGCAAACTGATATAAGACAGTACATGAAGCACAGCTTATCTTAAAAGTTTATCAAAAAACAATGTGGGTATATTGGTCATCAATAATTATGCAATTCATAAAATAGACGTTTTCTGCAAAAATATTTTTGGCATGCTTCCCTGCTGAAAAAAAAGTATTCATAATAGTCCAATGCTAGTTGGTGCTGGTCTGTGCTGGTTAATCTGATCTGGTTGACTAGAAAACCATTCTTGTTAAAGGTGGTCTTGATGTCAATTGCCATAACAGACAACTATGCCTGCTCAGCGTCAGAAAGCATCATCCTTAACAAAAAATAATAAGTTTATCTCTCTCTTTCTTGGTCTCTCTATCTGAATCTCTAGTTTTCAATCAATTCTTCTATCTCTGTACCATTCTTTCACTCACCTGGCATCTTTTCTGTATTGTAGAAGCACTGGATGATGATCTTCACAGCTTTCTGCTTCACAACCTACCACAATCTGTAGCACAAAATGTATTTGACAATAATGGTGAGAAACAAATTTATTAATGGCCTATGTAAATAGATCAATAATACAATGACTAAACCAAGTTCAACTACAATGTCTGGTAGTATTAAAAGACTAGTGTCTCAAGTTATATTTGGACTCTGCTGAACTTTTTAGTGGATAGGCCTACATTAAGGCTAAATATTAAACTTTTCATATGTAGAACCTCAGAGTGAGCCAGGCAGAGCTGGGTGTCCAAATCTGAGTGGCAGAACAATAACAGAATTCCATGAGAGGCCCCAAATCCACACTGCAGGATCATCTGGGCAGTAAAATCAGAGATCCTGTCAAGATGGTACCAGCAAGTTTGAGCTAAAGATGAGAATTTGCAGAGGTGGACTTAAACCAATGGTCCCATAGGAAAACTATGCTTGGGAAAGCAACACTAAATTCATAATTCATCCCCTAGGATCAGGAATCTCCTGGACCCCAGTGTTGACTAACATCCAAATGAGGATGATGAAGCTCACTCATACTTTTTCTCACTTGTAAAACACACCATTGCATTAAAACCTGTGATTTAAGACAAAGGGGGAGAGCTAGAGCAGGCTTCCCTTGGAATGAGACAGTAGGGAAAACTGTACAGAGACTAGTTTTCCCTCTTGACACGTATGAGATCACTATACAATGCCTACTATGGCTGCAGGCTCTGAACAATCTTGTTATGAGTTGTAATCACATTATCTATATCTATAACCAATAAAGTGCTTATTCTGCTTTTAATAATTAAATATTCATGCTATTATGACTAACAAGTTAATAATATAACAAAATATATCATGCTTACAATACAGTGCTGTGAAAATGTATTTGCCTCATCCTGATTTCTTTTGGTTTTGTGTATATCTCATAATAAATTGTTTTAGATCTTCAAATGAAATACAACATACAACAAAGGCAACTTGTGTAAACACACTATACAGTTATTTTTTATTTTTTTTTATTGAAACAAAAAAGTTATCCAACACCTATCACCCTTGTGAAAAACTAATTGCCCCCATGAACGTTAAATCTGGTTGTGCCACCTTTAGCAGCAATAACTGCAACTACACACTTCTGCTAACAGGAAATCAGTTTTTCACAGTGCCGTGTTGGAATTTTGGCCCATTATTCTTTGCAGAAGTACTTTACTTCAGCCACATTGGAGGGTTTACGAGCATGAACTGCCCATTTAAAGTTTTGCCACAGCATCTAAATTAATTCAAGTCAGGACTTTTACTAGGCCACTCCATAACCTAAATTTAGCTTTTTTGAGCTATTCAGAGGTGGACTTAGTCCTATGCTTTGGATCATTTTCTTGTTGCATAATACAGTTGTGCTTGAGTTTCAACTTACATACTGAGGACCAGACATTCTCCTTTATGATTTTTTGGAAGAGAGCAGAATTCATGTTTCCCTCAATTATTGAAAGTTACCCAGGCCCTGAAGCAGCAAAGCATCCCCACACCATCACACTTCCACCAAAATGCTTGACCATAGGTATGATATTCTTTTTGTGGAATTCTGTGATTGTTTTATGTCAGAGGTAATGGGATCCCTGTCTTCCAAACAGTTCCACTTTTGACTCATCAATCCACAGAACACTCTCCCAAAAGGTTTGAGGCTCATCAAGGTGTGTTCTGGCAAAATTCAGATGAGCCTTGATGTTCATCTGGGTTATCAGTGGTTTTCGCCTCACCACTCTTCCAGAGATGCCATTTTTGGCCAGTGTCTTCCTGATAGTGAAGTCATGAACAGTGACCTTCATTGATCCAAGAGAGGCCTGTAGTTCCTTTGATGTTGTACTGGGTTCTTTTGTGACTTCCTGGATGAGTAGTTTCTGTGCTTGTGGAAGAATATTTGAAGGTCGGCCACTCAGTTCACTACTGTGCTTAGTTTTTCTTTCCATTTGGAGAAAATGGCTCTCACTGTGGTTTTTAGGAGTCCCAGAGACTTTGAAATAGCTTTGTAACCCTTCCCAGACTGATTGTCATAATGTGTTACTGGATAAGACCCTTTAACCAACTTCATGCTGTAGAAAATGATCTATTTAAGTGTTGATTTGATTGGACAGGGCTGGCAATAATCAGGCCTGGTTGCGTCTAGTCCAGCGGAACACCATTATGAATGCAGTTTCATAGATTTGGGGAATTAGTAACTACGGGATCAAGTACATTTTCACACAGGGACAGTTGGTATTGGATAACCTTTTTGCTTTAATAAATAACATTGGCAGTGGTGGCTTGATGGTCAAGGCTCCGGATTACTGATTGGAAGGTCGGAGGGTCAAGCCCCAGGTTAAACCTAACCTTCTCCAGGGGCGCTATATCATGGCTGACCCCGCACTCTGACCCCAGCTTCCTAACATGCTGGGATATGCAAAAAGAAGAATTTCACTGTGCTGTAATGTATATGTGACTAATAAAAGACTTATTATCATCATTTAAAAAACATATTTTGCATTTACTCAGGTTGCCTTTGTTTTAATTTCTGAAACAATTTAGTATGAAATATACACAAAACAGAAGATATCAGGCAAATCCTTTTTCACAGCACTGTATACGACTTGGTTTTTGCATTTCCAGATTACTGGTGTATGGTAGAATTTAGTAACTTGCATTATATTCTCATTGTAAAAAATAAAGACAAAAATTATACTTAGAAAGAGTGAGAAGTGCATGAACATCTGAACAATGAGCAGTATGTTGATTGATGTGAGGGGAGGCTAATGCAGTTACACCCCAAACAAAATATTATGTCTGTTTGATTACAACCTCGTTGGGGTTTGGTCAAACAGAAAGTGTTAAAAACCCATGACACCAGATAATGGACAGATGTCCTGATATTTTCCTTTAGAATTTGTTTGTATAATTCAGATTTCATTGTTCCATCAATGATGGCAAGCTGTCCTGGCCCAGATGCAGCAAAACAGGCCCAAATCATGATACTACCACCAGCATGTTTCACAGATGGTACAAGGTTGCTGGAATGAATTGTTTTCCTTTCGCCAAACATAAGGCTTCTCATTAAACCCAAAAATTCTAGTTAGGTTTCTTCCATTGTAGGATCTCAGAGCAAACCAGGCAGCAAAGATGTAAACAGGAAGAGATCAAATTGAGCCACATTCCACTTAGACAACCTTCACCATACCATTCAAACCATAAGTCAAAGACCCTGTCTAGATTGGTACTACCTAGTCTGGGTGTGGATGAACAAACACATGATTGACTGAACCTAATGGTTTTTGTCAGAGGGGCCATCTGGGCAGGAAGATATAACAAAGCTAGAATTCAACCCCCTAGGATGGGACAAGTAGGTTGAGAAACAAACCCTATCCTGGACCACAGCATATAGATTCTATGTTCATTTAAAATCATAAAGGACACAGAATCTGGGAACACCTTTTTCTGACCTAATTTCTTTATCCTACCTACTTCAACCTAGATTAACTACATGCCTTCTTAATGGTAAGTCAAACAAAGCACCAAGACCAGATGGCTGGACCAAGGCCAGACTCATCATGACCCTTTGTTAACCCACACAGAAAAACAGAGAGGGGGAGGCACCCCCTCCTTTATTGAATCAGCTCTTCACACCACCCCAATGGCAGAGGACATTTGATTTCTGTTGCATGAAGTCTACTTCAATGTATCATGCTTTTATACAAGGTTTATAACTCAAGATTTGTAATCATCATGCTGCTGTGCATCTGTATTCAAACCACATGCCTGGCAAATTGAGTATTATTATTATTACCTGTAAACTACCTGTAACCCATGTCCATAATTCGAAATTGTATTCATTATATTTTAATAATGTATATATTTACTAGTGTAATAGTGCCTAGGCTAACTGTTAAGCTTTGTAAACCATATAACCCATATATGTAATCCAAAATGTTGCTATTAGGCTTTTATTATCTTGTATTTAGGCCAATATATCTGGCAAGATAGTCATTATATCCAAATACGTCATGTTTGGTATCTGTGTGTTAGTGGTAGCATTTCCAGAATGCTAGCAAACTACAGATTTTAATAACTCACTACATAATTCCATTTATTCCACAAGGGTAAAGATTAACTTCAAATAAGAGTAAGCACGGATCCAAGAGATATTATGCAAATTAGTTGGAGGGGAAAACCGAACTATTCACCAGTCATTCGAAAAGACCACTTCTGGGTGGTTGGAACCCTTAGAGGGCTGGACTAACCAGAAAGGGTTAAAATCCAACAACACCAAAGAAGTTATCAGATCTCATATTCACCGAAGAAAACAACATCGAACACAGGGACACAGTTGGTGGAGAGCATCCAGAGCCAAAAAGTTCTCCCCAGTCGTAATCTGCAGAGAGATCACGTCTGTTCGGAGACCCAGCCGAGAGCTGGCGCCAGCTCTTCAAACCTCCCACCTATCAGACTCCATTCTGTTCTTCATTCCAATTGTCTTCCGAGATGCCACTCAAATGCCGAACAGACCACTGACGAATACCCATCACAGGAATACCTTCAACACGACAATGTAATGAGGGAATTCCTATTTGGAACAACAATTCAACAGGCAAGCTCCAGACTCTAGCTAAACTGATGCATATAATATTAAGTTTCTACTAGCACCATCTCTACTTTCTGTGAAGGCTGAAAAAGGCCTATCTCCGAACTCCCATCCTGAAAACATTCTACAGAGGAACTATTGAGAGCATCTTGAGCAGCTGCATCACTGTTTGGTTCGGAAATTGCACCATAGCGGATCAGAAGACCCTCCAGCGAATACTGAGGACAGCTGAGAAGAGCATTGAGGTCTCTCTATTCTTCATCATAGATATTTACACCACACGCTGCATCCACAAAGCCACCAGCATTGTGGATGACCCCACACACCCCTCTCACAAACTGTTCACCCTCCTGCCATCTGGAAAAATGTACCGAAGCATTTAGGTCCTCACAGAGAGACTGTGTAACAACTTCTTCCCCCAAGCCATCAGACTCCTCAATACTCAGAGACTGGACCGACACACACACACACACACACACACACACACACACACACACACACACACACACACACACACACACACACACACACTGAACTGAACACCATCCCACTCCCATTGCAATTTACACATTACTGCATTGACTCTATTGCATTTTTGTTGCTATTGTATTTATAAAAATATACAATATTATATAAAAGTATACCAAATAAAAAATATACTGGTTAATTTTCCCTACACCATCAACAAAACATTTTTCAAATAGCCTTTTGGCTTGTCCATGTGATTGAGAGCATTGACTTTCTCCTTACAATCCTACCATGCACACCATGGTTGTTCAGTGTTCTCCTGATGGTGGACTCATCAACATTAACATTAGCCAATGTGAGAGAAGCCTGTAGTTGCTTAGAAGTTACCCTGGGTTCCTTTGTGACCTCGTGGACTATTACACGTCTTGCTCTTGGAGTGATCTTCAGTTGTCGACCACTCCTTGGGAGGGTAACAAGGGTCTTGAATTTCCTCCATTTGTACACAATCTGTCTGCCTGTGGATTGATGGAGTCCAAACTCTTTAGGGATGGTTTTATAACCTTTTCCAGCCTGATAAGCATCAAGAACACTTTTAATAAGCTTGTGCTCACAAGGTAATGTCTTAAATTGCCCATCTTGTCACTGTGCTAATAGAGACTGTTTTCACAATATTATTCTCAGTCACCAATTGAAGTAATTGAATTAATAACTAAATTAGAATTAGTAGCTAAACCCATATCTGTTATGAAGTGAACTAGACACAGATGATGACAATGAACCCAACAGCAGAATATTTTTTGATAAAGTTTTCTTTATTAGAATTTTCAAAATAAGCATAATAACACCAACAGAACAAGTAAAACAAACCCCGTACCCCCCACCCCCCCACCCCCACCCAGTACCAGATATAGGACATACATATTGCATATTATAAAGCCAGACCACCATAGAAAAGAAGAGAGCAATGGAAATAAAGCTAGACCGGTACATTTCCTGCAGAAAATGTGAGTGGTGCGCGCCGTGGCAAAACTGGGATGGGGCGCCAATACTTTCGAGAGCCGGACCGAAAGGGCACCAGCACTGTTAGAGCTGGCCATGTAGTGCACCAATACGTTTTACAGCCGACCGTCAAGGGCACCAGTACTTTTGAGAGCTGGCCGTGCGGGGTGCCAATACTTTTGAGAGCCGGCCAGATAGGGTGCCAATACTTCTTAGACCCGAACACATCGTGTGCCAATACATTTTAGAGCCAAATGTGAATGGAGGCAATACTTTTAGAGGTTTCTGTTCAGAGGGCCAATACTTTCGAAACTCAGTGCAAGTCTATGGGAAATATTCTGACTTTGATCTTCTGTAGCGGTAATTCTGGCATTCAGATCGGTTATAAAAGTCATAGCACACCTCTCCTCAATAAGCCGATCGATTTGACAATTATAACAAGTATGCCGAATAACAATAGAAGTGCTTTTTAAACACCACTAATTATAATAACTATGCAGAATAACAATAGTAGTGCTTTTCAAGCACCATTATCTCCGACAAACGGTGCGGGACTCCGCCAAATGGTGCGGGACTAGTTACACACTAAAAAATAGTGGAAGAAGAATAATTATTACATTTATAATAAGTATGCCGAATAACAATAGTAGTGCTTTCAAGCACCATGAATTATAACAATAAGCATACACAAGAACAATAGTAGTGCTTTTCAAGCGCCACTAATTATAATTAAAATAAGTATGCCGAATAACAATAGTAGTGCTTTTCAAACACCACTAATAAGTATGCTCTAAAAGAACAGTGCTGGTGAAGACCAAAAAACGGTACAGGACTAGTGGAAGAAGAAAAAAAGTGGAAGAAGAAGAATGATTATAACTAGACCAGTAAATTTCCTGAAGAAAATGTGAGTGGTGCTTGACGTGGCGCCAATACTTTCGAGAGCCAGTGGTGAAAGGTGCCAATACTTTCGAGAGCCAGACAGATAGGGTGCCAGCACTTCTGACAGTCAAACAGATCGGGTGCCAATACATTTTAGAGCCGAATGTGTACGGAGGCAAAACTTTTAGAGCTTTCTCTTTAGAGGGCCAATACTTTCAAAACTCAATGCAAGTCTATGGGAAATTTTCCGACTTTGAGCTACCGTAGTGGGAATTCCAGCATTCCGATAACTTAGAAAAGTCCTAGCACACCTCTCCTCAATAAGACGATCGATTTGACACCTCACCCGTTGATCTCTGACAAACGGTGCGGGACTAGGTAGGCACCGAAAAAAAAAGTGGAAGAAGAAAATTAACTAGACAGGTACATTTCCTGAAGAAAATGTGAGGGGTGCTTGCCATGGCGAAACAGGGAAGGGGCGCCGACGGACAGGTTGCTAGAGGGTTTTAGCATGATGCTCGCATGTTTTAGCATGATGCTAGCATGTTTTAGCACTTGTTAGCATGATGCTAGCATGTGTTAGAATCATGCTAGCATGTTTTAGCATCATGCTAACATGTTTTAACATGAGTTAACATCATGCTAGCACATGTTAGCATCATGCTAGCGCATTTTAGCATCATGCTAACATCTCTTTGCATCATGCTGGCATGTTTTAACATGTGTTAGCATCATGCTAGCATGTTTAGCATCATGATAGTATGTTTTAGCATGTTTTAGCATCATGCTAGCATGTTTTAGCATCATGCTAGCAATTCCCCGACGGACTGACAGTTGCTGCACAAGAATCTAAAATCGCTCCTCCCACGACTGCCGCGGTGGGGCTGAAGAGACAGCCCCGCTATAACACCATCAATGTTTTGGACTGTCGGACAGCACATGGGGGCAGGGTGGAGCCGCCGACACACCCTCAGCTGATGAATGGTACGCAGCACGGGAAAATTCCACCATCCAGCAGACGAGAGAAGAGTATAAAAGGGTGTTCTTCCATTCGAAAGGGGAAAGACCTCTCACAAGAGATGTGCGCGTGGTTTCATGTCAGTTATCAGTGTTGTCGGCATTCCGTGTGCTTTACTAATCAGCATTGTGTGTATCTTGTTTTTCTTTCAGACGACTCAGACCCAAGTGAAGGTTCCGCTCCCTGGCTGTAAATGCGGCGTTGCTTGACGGCTGAGAGGAACCCCCGTCTCTCAGAAAAGCCCCGGCACGACTCCAGCAACCCCGCGAACAACTGAACCCTCACCCCACGATTTCACGCCCGCACGCAAGCACACACTCTCACACACATACACACTCGCACTCTCTCACTCACACCCTACAGACCGTCTTAAATAAAGATCTCCCTCGGCAACACTAAAACGGCCTCCCATGTGTCTGTGCTCCACCCACCGCTGGCTAGTTTCCCTACAATTATAATATTTATAGGTATGCCGAATAACAAAAGTAGTGCTTTTCAAGCACCACTAATAATTATAATAAGTATGCTGAATAACAATAGTTGTGCTTTTAAAGCAATAGTAATAAGTATGCCAAATAACAATAGTATTGCTTTTCAAGCACTACTAATTATAATTATAATAAGTATGCACAATAACAATAGTAGTGCTTTTCAAGCACAACTAATAATAATAGTAATAATAATAATAATAATAATAATAATAATAATAATAATAAATATGCACAAGAACAATAGTAGTGCTTTTCCAGCACCACTAATAAGTATGCACAATAACAATAGTAGTGCTTTTCAAGTACCACTATTTATAATTACAAGAAGTATGCCGAAGAACAATAGTAGTGCTTTTAATGGTTACATAACAATACTGTCAGCATCCATGTCTTCAACAAAGATCAGAAAAGGTTGCCAGATTCTGTAAAATTTCTTAGTCGCTCCCCTGACAGTGTATCAAATCTATTCCAATTTAAGATGGCACATGACTTCCCTGACCCATTGACTATACATCGGTGGAACAGGATCTTTCCATTTAAACAATATTAATCTCCTGGCCAGGAGAGTGCAGAAGGACATCATGCTGATTTCACACCATCTAAAAGGGGTATTCTCTGGGGTCACCCCAAACAGCGCAATAAGAGGGGACGGCTTTATCACTCTTCCCAATATCTTAATGGAAGTCTCAAATATAGATTGCCAAAATGTGTACAGCTTTGGGCATGTCCAAAACATATGCAACAGAGTAGACTGGAGCCTGTCTGCATCGATCAGATGTGGGATCTATGTCGGAATTGATCTTAGAAAGTCTAGCTTTGGACCAATTTTAAATTGGACAACTGCATGTCTGAGACATATGGAGGAGAAAATCCCTTGGATTACTTTGCACCAATTATCATCAGAAATTTATTCACCTAAGTCTGTCTCCCATATATTCTTTTATAAGCCATTTATAAGTCATACATAACCGTTGGCCAGTTTACATTTAAAAATTGCATCCAACAGAGAATTGGAAGGGCAAAATGGGAAGGTGTCTGAATTTAAGGCTACAAAGTTTCTAAGCTACAATTATTATAAAAATGTGATCTGGATCTGGGAATGTCATATTTCTGCATTAGCTGCTTGAATGAGACAAATACACCATCAACATAGCGATCAGAAAGTAAAACAGCCCCCTTTCTAGACCAAGGATCGAAAGTCTTATCCATCAAAGATGGAATAAACAGATGATTATTTGCAATTGCCCCTGTGAGTGACAGGTCCCTAACAGAGAAATATCTTCTAAACTGATTCCAAATTTTGATTGAGTGTACAACAAATGGATTAGAGGTAAAGCTAGACAGAGGTTGTGCGAATGGTAATTTAGCGCACAGTAGGGCCACTAGAGAGGTGGACGCCCCTTCCATAATTGTCCATCCAGGGGCTGTAGCACTTTCCCTCATACAGTACAGCAGCGATCTTATATTAGCTGCCCAGTAGTAGTACATGTGTCACGAATCGGAGGTTGAGCCAGAAGCAGGTGCAGATAGTGACTTTATTTGAAGCAACATACCGAGAGACTAAGACAACTTGACTAAACACTGTGGCATGAAACAAACACTGAGACATAAACAACATGAATCTACGACTACTTGGCCGAATACTGTGGCAAAACTAACCATAAACAAACGAGATCAAGAAACATGGAACACAGGGGTCTAAGACAACGAAAGACAAGCTAATGGTGCAGACAAGGACTATATATACACGAGTGCTCATTAACCAAAACATGAATCAGGTGCAGGTGGTCATGTGACATGTAGTGCAGTGCAGTGGCTGATGGGAAGTAGAGTCCAGAGTTTCCTGATACGTGACAACATGAAGTTTGGGAGTGCTATCCTTCCCTTCGCTCGAGGTCTCTGTAATATATGCCTTTTGATCCGTGGTGGCTTTTTGTTCCAGATTAAGGCTGATATCTGAGTATTCAGTTTTGAAAAAAAGGATTTTGTAAGAAACACTGGGAGACACTGGAAAGCATATAAACATTTAGGCAGCACATTCATCTTTATAGTACTGATTCTGCCCCCCAGGGAGAGAGGCAGGGGGTCCCACAACTAAATATCTTGCTTCGGATTAGATAAAAGGGGCTGATAGTTAGCTAGGTATAGATCTTTATAGCTGTGTGTAATCCACACCCCGAAATACTTGAATTTCTTTGGACTAATTTTAAAAGAGAATGAGTCTAGGGGTACCTGACCTGCCCCCTCACCAACAGGCATCAATTCACTTTTCTGAATATTGACCTTATAGCCTGATATTCTGTTAAAAACTTTGAATAAGACCATTAGTTTAGGGAAACTCAGAAGGGGCTGTGAAATGAATAATAGCATATTGTCCGCATATAGAGAAACTTTATGCTCTATCCCCACACGCTGGATCCCCCTGATGTCAGCATTCTGTCTTAGCGCCACGGCAAGTGGTTCCATTACAATGGCAAATAGCAGTGGCGACAGAGGACATCCCTGTCTTGTACCCCACTGGAGCTCGAAGTAGGTGGACAGATTATTATTAGTACGAACAGCAGTCCTTGGAGATGTATATAAAAGTTTGACCCATGATATGAACCTGGGACCAAATCCAAACCTCTCCAGCACGCTGAAAAGATAGCCCCACTCCACCTTTTCAAATGCCTTTTCAGCGTCAAGTGAGAGCACTACTTCTGGGGCACCAGGTGGAGAGGGGCTATAGAGGATCTTGAAAAGGCGTCCGATGTTGAAAAAGGAGTAAGGAGATAACTGCTTTACGCATAGTAGATGGTAGGGCTTTCAAGGAGAGCGACTCCTTGAAAACTGACAGTAACAAAGGGAAGAGTTGTCTTGAAAACTTTTTACGGATAGCTGATGCTATCTCTTTGACCGAGAGGTCCTCCTCCAGCCCTGCGGCCTCCCTTGGATCTAAGGACGGAATATGCAGGGTGTCAAAAAAGTCTTCCAATACAGAAGGGTCTACATATGGGCTGGAGCTGTATAGTGACATATAAAAAGTTTGAAAACTGGAGTTATATTTAAGACTATCTGTACATTTTGAGCCCTGCTCATCATATGTTTCAGAGATGGTCTGATTAGCAGTTCTCTGTCTCAGCTGGTGAGCAAGAATCCGTCAAGCCTTTTCCCCATGCTCATAAGACCCATATCGTGATTTGGAGAGAAGATACTCAGCCTGTTTGTTGATAAAAGGTCAAACTCTGTCTGCAGTGACAAATGTTTTTCATAGAATCTGCAGAAGGTAGTTGGCTATGTGCCCTATCTAACTTAAGAATCTCTTCCGCCAGTTCTTTAAGTCGAGCAGTGCTCACTTTCCTCTGGTGATAACAGTATGAGATGACCTGACCTCATAAATACGCCTTCCCAAATAGTCAAGGAAGGCATTCCAGGTGTTTGATTAATATCTAAAAACAACGGTAGGCGGGGAAAAAAATAGTGAAAAACATAGAATCATCCCAGTTTGGTGCATAAACATTGGCCAAGATGACCAGAAATGTATAAATTTGCCCTACAACAATAAAATAGCACCCAGCGGGGTCAGCTTCCACACTTGTCATCGTAAATGGTGTATTTCTATCAATTAATATAGCTGCCCCCCTAGCCTTCGAATGGAAATTAGAATGAAATATCTGTCCTGACCACTCCCTTTTTAGTCTAGAATGGTCTGTTGTCTGTAGATGTGTTTCCTGAAGAAATTAAATATTTATATTAAGCTGTTTCAGATGTGTAAATACCTTTTCTCGCTTTAAAGGATGATTAAGTGCCTTGACATTCCAGCTCACGAAGTTAACCATACTACCATCCGACCCTCTGGGAATATTGATGTCAATCATAATGGGAGAAAAAAGGCTGTATATCTGAGCCCTACAGGGAACCTAGAATGATAGCAGATGGGCCATAAAGCAGATGTGCCAAAAAGCAGATGTCTGGAAAGTTAAGCACAATAGACGACAATATCTGGTACACCCTCCCCATAACCCTGCCCCCATCCCACCCCCTTCAGCACCTACAGGAACAGGGTGTACCCTTCCCTTCCAAAACAAATCCGCACATTTAGTGCTTATGTGGAGGAACTCTATAGAGCCTACTGCTCAAGCTCCCACCAAACCCCTGGTATGAAAAGTAAATTCAAAAAAGTGCATCCTATCACGGTGTGGTATCATACACCTTGTCATAACCAAACAAAATATTTCTTGAAAGCAAAAAAGAAAAGAAAAAAAAGGGACGACTGGCAGCAGCACATGAACCAATAATATGGATCAGGATGGTTACAAACAAAATTCACTTCAGAAATAACCTACTGCATAAGAAATATGGCCTGGAAAATTCACATCCACTAGCCCAGACAGAAGATGAATAAAACCATGACGTTCAGGTAAATTCTGTACAACCCAAGTTAAGTCCAAGACTGTACCAGGGCCTTATAGCCCTATAAATGAAAAACAACAACTGCATGTCTACACATTATTGCATAAAAATAAATAAATAAATACATTTAAAAAAGGATCAATTAAGGCTAGGAACTCTTCCCCTGCAAGCCTGTATATAACAAAAATAAGACAGCGGTTTTGATCATAGTCCTTATTACAGTAAAAGTCTGTTCAAACAGTTATCATCCAGTCAGAGTTCAGAGACGATGAATTAGCCAGGGCAATGTTACGCCCGGCTCAGTACCTCAACGCAATCCTGGTAGTAACGGAGTTTGGTTATGATGGCGCGTGGTTTCCCCATCCTTCCTCACAGGACTCAGACTTCTGTGAGAGCGGTCCACAAGCACATCTCTATCCAGCTGCAGCGCTTCTCTCAGTAGTTTTGAGACCGATATTGTTGAGCTTGATCAACGTTCACTTCCGCTACCCCCAGGATCCTGATGTTACATCTCCTCAGTTTCCCTCCATGTCCTCACACTTATTTCTGAGTCCAGTCACCTTTACTGCCAGGTCATTCACTGTAGTCTGTAAAACTGCCACATTGTCCGACCAGGTCGTTAGCCCACCTTCCATCTCTTTAATTGTAGCTTTCATCTGGTCGATTTCGGAGTGAATTGCAGCCTCATTGTTCTTTATTTCTGCTTTCAATGCTTGCAACTCGTTCTTAAGAAAGACGAAATCTTCAGTAAATGCCCTTTTCAGCTCAGTTTTTATCACTGCTGCAATGTCGGCCCTTAGTGAATGCAGGATATCCGTCTTCAGGGTTTCAGCGTCCATCTCTTGAATGTTTGGCCGAGGCGGGGGCTCCAGGCCTGGGGAGGCAGTAGAACACGTGGACGAGGCGGTGTTGGGCCTAGATTTGGTTGACTCGGCGAATTTATATTTCGGCAAATTTGCCGCCATCTACACGCATACATATGTGCATTTAACTTAAAGAATCTGTTCGAAGCAGGGTTTACCAGTATTTAGTTATGAAAAGCACTTATTAACTTAAAATAAAACAGAAGTTCGACAGAAACTCAAACCAAACCCAACCTACTCCATTGCCTGCTCGACATCGCCCCAACAGCGGGAAAGTTTATTGAGGCAGCGATAACAGAATGAATGAATGAAATGATGACGGAGAGGGAACAAAGCTGAGCTACAAACTCAATGTTGGGTGAGTAACAGAGAAAATCCACAGGCAGTTGAGGACAATAATATCCAGATAATCCACAGAAAGAGAAGTAATGGAGAGATAAAATGCACAGGCAAATGATGAAGATAGTAAATCCACATGGAATGCGATAGATGACAGAAACGATACTTCAGGAAGTGGTGCGGACTGTACATTGAATTGGAGCCCGGTGTTGGTGTGACAGTCAGAAAAAAGGAGCCCAGTGTAAGTGTGAAAGTATCACGTTATAATTCCCTAGAAATTCCTTTATTACACCCCTTTCAGCTAAACCTACGGGTTTCCCTTACACATGGTTGCAATGAATTTTGAAAAGGTTGTGATTGCAGGGCTCCATGTCTAACACCTCTTTTTGCATATTTTCATCCATGTTCAGTGATTAGTGTCAAGTACTAAATATACAGTATAATATAATAATATTTAATATCGAATAAAAAATATTTCTATAAATATTTCATGACATGCTGTGGTTACACTGACCAGAGAGAGCAAACATACCATAGATACCTTGCCTGGCAGTCCAGGACCCCCTCTTAGATGGAGCCAAGCCTTAAAAGGAGGTTTCTGTCATGGTTTGCGCCAAATACGGAGCAGGACTAAAATTCCCATCAGCCTCTGCATCTCTCCTGATCATGAGAGTCATATCACATGACTGTTTGCACCTGATTCATGTTTTGGTTTAATGAGCACAAGCATTTAAGTCACGTTTGCATAGCACACTTTGTCTAGAGTCTGTTGTGAGTAGTGTCGTTATATGTTGTTTTATCCATACCATGCTTGTGTGTATTTCAAGCTTGTCTAGTTTATGTTTTTGTTATGTAGGACTAGTCTTTGTTCATGCATCTTTCACTTTAAATAAAATACTCTGAACTTGCCTCCATCTCCAACCATTCCATGACAAAATCACAGCCAATTTGTTTTAGATGTCTCAAGAAAGATCACTTGAGTAAAAACTGCAAAAAGCAAATGTAATGTAAAGAGTGTTTAGAATTCATATGATGATTCTGCACATTCACTCAAGCAAAATGAAAAATACAAAAATGGAAGAAATATTGTTTGTATGTGTGGATGGGTGATGAACAAGCATTCATGGTGCAAGCTGATATCCTATGTAAAAACATGCTGCTTAGGGCAGTCTCTCTCAGTGTGGAAAGAGGAATTTCACTAAGAGTGCTGTGTTGTGTGGGCCAGTGATAACATGGTGATGGACAATCCCTTAAAGATGGATGGCAACGCAGATAGTTACATTCCATGCTCTTTGGCTCAGTTTTTGTCCTGTGATGTCCACAGCTTTTTCCTGTAATGTTCCTTCCTCTGCCATGCCTTTAGTTTACATTGAAACCAGCTTCTTTGTCTTATATATATTCAAAAAGGTCAGGATTTCCATTAACCTACAATAATCACTGAAAGATGGCATAAGCATGAAAGTATTAAACATTGTACATCCCTAAATACTGTACAACATATATTCGATTGTACAGACTTTCAGAGGACAAAACAAGAATCAGATAGCAAAAAAGCAGAAACAAGATTGAGATAGGGTACACAAACCTAGAAAAGTTTAAAATTGTCACTCACTTACTGTGAAACCTTGTGTGTGTGTGTGTGTGTGTGTGTGTGTGTGTGTGTGTGTGTGTGTGTGTGTGTGTGTGTGTGTGTGTGTGTGTGTGTGTGTGTGTGTGTGTGTGTGTGTTTGGGTCCAAGTGTTTGTAATCAGGCTACCTTGACTGTGAGAGTGACTGACTGTTTTTACATGCACATCAATATTCTGATATTAATCAGAATTTGGCAATATTCTAATTAGTATTCAGTCATGTAAATGCTGTAGTCCGATTGCCCAATTCAGATTAAGGCAATATTCTAATTCCCACCCTGGAATGTACCAGTTTTAATCTGAAATGTGTTACATGTTGTCACGACGGACCGATAGCCAGCGCACAAGAAATCAAAATCGCTCCATCCCCGACTGCTGCGCTGGCACTGAAGAGATGGCCCCGCTGCAATGTTGTGGACAAGTAGGAAGCACGTGGCGGTGGGGTGGAGTCACCGACACACCCCCGGCCGATGACTGGTGCACCACACGGGAGAATTCCACCATCCAGCGGACGAGGGGAGAGTATAAAGCTCGACGGAGAGATTCCTCTCACATGACAAGTGCGCGTGACTTCCTGCCAGCTCTTAGCATTGGTGTCACTAAGCGTGTTGTCTAATCGGCATTGTGTGTGTTTGTTTCTCCCTTGCAGAAGACTCGGACCCGAACGAAGCCTCCGCTCCCTAGCTGCACATGTGGCGCTGCCTGACCTCCGAGAAGAGCCTCAATTCTTCCGGAAAGCATCGATGCGATGCCGGAAACCCTGCAGTCCACTGATCCCGCACCACACGCTGCCACGCCCACATGCAAGCACACGTGAGTACGCACGTGCACACTCGCACTCACGCACACCCCCAGAACACCATAAATAAAGAAAACTTCCGTTTTGCAATTACAGCGGCCTCCTGTGTGTCTGTGCTCCACCCACCTTGGGCTAATATCCTTACAATGTAAAAAAAAATTCTTATTCAGAAAATAAACTGAAAGGAGAAATATGCTCATGCTCAGCCCACAAGAAATTGTGGGTGCTAACAAATGCTTAGCTGTAGGTTAGGTCTTTGGGAATGGCAACTCAGGCATACTTACAACAACCATACAGATGTGGCTTTAAAAAAATGTGAGTTTTTCATGCAGGATCAGGAAGCCTATACAGAATATGCAGAATACTACAAGAGCAGTTTCTTAGAATTAAACACATTTGTTACACTTCCCAGAATATCTACCAGGCAGCACATGGAGTGCTCAAGTGTTCCTGCATTTGAACCTCAGTGCCAAACTGAATCTCACATAAGGAGTGCTCCCTCTCTTACGTGGCTGTAATTAATCATAAATATAATCTGTTTTTATTGGAAAATCTTCAAAACATTGAATGAATATGTTTGTTATCCACTGTGGCTTTTCCAAATTATTTTTAAAAAAATGAGGTTTAGTGCTCAGCTCAAAACATCATTGCACTTGATTAATATTTTCATATACACTTACTTAATTTTACATATTTATAATGCAAGTACAAAAACAAACAAAACAAAATAAAAACAGATCCAACAGTTATCTGTAGTTTTGGACCCTTATTTAGTACTCAATACTATAATCAATTATAGTTATGTATTATGTTCTTTTATATGTGTTTCTTAATGCATAGTATAAAGAATTGTATTTAGCTCAGTACCTAAAACCACCTCACCATTTGGGGTGAAGTGGGTGTTGGCCAGCACAGGTAATAAAAGCAATGGTGATTGGACAAACCTCTGCCAGCCCAAGTAGATGGGGTAATTTACTCCCTTATATACCTGCCTTCTTTACCTGCCTTCTGTAAATTGCACAAACTGCCTTGAACCAGGTCCCATTGTGATAACATTGTGTACCATCAGAATTCTGACCATGAGAAGAAAAGAGAGAAGATATTTCTGCTGAAAAGTTTCTGTTGAAGCTTGCATGACCACTAATATTGCTTATACTGAGAAATGGGCATTGCTTGAGCAACCAACCACCTTGTCTTTGTCTGGTGGAATCTTTGTGGATAGATACCTTGCCAAGTCAGCCACCATACAAATGATAAGTATTGATAAGGAATTAAACAAATCATGACATAATACGTCCAAAGAACTGTGTAGTAGCACAGCTGAGTATGACCCATGATATAATTTAACCACCACATTAAAAGACAAAGTGCAACATGCATCCATCCCAAATAATATAAAGTGGGTTGTAAACATCTCAAGCCTCTACTTGAAGCTGGAATAATCTAAGACTCTAAGTCTCCTTATACATATTAAACTTGCATGTTTTCATCTGTCTTTGCCCCAGTTGCCACAGTCATAGCATTTGCAGAACCCAAATTCTTAAAATGTGCTCCATACTGATGCTAGCACAACTGGGCTTGGAGCAGCTTATATCAAGATGGGCAGACATGTTTCATTGCATGTGCTAATATAGGCTAAATCATTTAGTGAGGCACAACATCCTGCACATAAGCTAGAATTCTTGGACCTGATATAGGCAGTCATTATGAAATTTCATTATTATGTTTCACATATCAGGATGCAGATGGTCTTTTGAGATGACCACATGGTCAACTGTCTGATGGCCCGGTTTCCCAAGAAAAGAGTGAAGGAATAAGGCAATTTACACCTCATTAACTGAACTCATCATCCTACCAGATCATTTTTCCTAATGATGCAATTGCAGCTATTTTTCAGAAACTTCTACAGATGTGGAAATTAAAAATGCACGGCAAAGCAAAAGGGATCCTGCTATTTCGTTCAGTATCATGCAGTATCGCATGCATTCTGCAGGTGCAGGAAAGAAAAGACCAGAGGGGGCAGTCATGGTTCATTTGAATAAACACGGCTTGCTAGTAGATACACTAGTTCAGCCAGGACATATGCTGTATACAGATATTATTTTTCCAACCAAACGGTTGCTGTTTCTTGTACTGAAGCCCATGATCTACTTGTAATTGGCCTACAGATCTGTGAACCTCTGTCAGAACTGTTTTGCAACAAGCAGCAGAGCACATTAAACATGGTTGAGCCTACACTGAAAAAATAGAATGTCTGGTCGGTAAGAATAAATATTTATGTATGATTTACATAACAATATTACATTTTTCATCAAAACGTGACTGCATTGTTTATGCTAAACCTAAGAGTCACATTCTACGTGATAGAATCACATACTACTGGTATTACAACTATAGAATTTATATTAACAAGGTTAAAACATGTGCTACAATAGTGCAGCAGTAACATAGTTTTTGCAGTATGTCAGCAACTGGGGTTTGAGCCTCTCCTCAGGTGAGAGTGTGAATTTAATGACCTTTTTTCAGTGCAGAAGGTCCACACACTGACAGTTATTTGAATTTACTTAATTCAAATGCATACATTGGATGGCTGAATTGAGTTAACATAATTTGTTTTCGTACGATCACATATAGTTGTGCATTTGTGTTATGTTGTGTAGATGCAGATTGTAATATTGCATTTATGTTGTGTCTTAATCTGATTCATTTCTTATAGGATGTGTTTTTGTGAGTTATTTAACCCACTAGTTTTGCTTTAGTTTACTGTTTTTCATTTACTCAGCTCACGCAGCTTAAGCAGGTCATTCCTACTGATATTTATATTACTACTTTCCACCCACATGTCTTTATCCCCACCACTTTTCAAAACAAAGTGACGCCCATGTATTGCCTAAGCAAATAAATTACTGATCATTTTTCAATATATTTAAGCTTCTATTAAATATAATTTGCAAAGAGTACAGTCATTAGTATAGAATTATTGCAATCCATTAATTTTAGCAGTCATTGCAGTATGTTTGTTCCATAGATTTAAAAGATGGACCAAAGTCAGTCATCTGTTTTGGAGATTTTGGATCAATCGATCTCTTTCCACCTTCCATTCATGGGGTGTGAGGTGGAATTGCCGACCAACTAGTTAGCCAGTTTCACTTGCCACGAATTGGGGGCTTAATTTCCCACAGTTGCAACTTTAATTCTCGCAATTGTGAGTTTAGGCTGCATTTCACAACTGTGACCTTATGTAGTTATTATTACCTACATGACTTTATAAGTCGTATTTTTCACTGTGTCCATCTTTCCAACAGACCTTGTAGAGCAACTGTTCAGATGTGCTGTATCCGAAATCACTCGCTAACTTAGTCACAAACTATAAACACCCATTTAGTTTTTTGTCTTATGTATGATGCTGCAAACTGCAGCATTTATTTCTATTCTGCACATTGACACCTCCTTGTCACTTTATAATTTTATAAAGGGCAGTGGTGGCTTAGCAGTTAAGGCTCTGGGTTAAGGCTCTGGGTTAAGGCTCTGGGTTAAGGCTCTGGGTTAAGGCTCTGGGTTAAGGCTCTGGGTTAAGGCTCTGGGTTAAGGCTCTGGGTTAAGGCTCTGGGTTAAGGCGGAAAGGGACAAGGCGGAAAGGGACATTATACTGATCAGAAGGTTGGGGTTCAAGCCCCAGCACTGCCAAGCTGCCACTATTAGGCCCTTGAGCAAAGCCCTTAATCCTTTCTGCTCCAGGGGTGCTGTATCATGGCTGACCCTGCATCCTAACCCCAGCTTCCTGACAGGCTGGGGTATGCGAAGAAAAGAATTTCACTGTGCTCTAATGTACATATGATTTAATAAAGACTCATTATCATTATAATGATGTATAAACTAAAAATGAACACCTCTAGACTCATCTTACACAAGGCTGTTTTACTGTCAACCACGTTCATACTAGAGATCTTTGTTGTTTTTTACTCTTCTGCTAACCAAAACCAAGCCAGATCTCAGCCGACTACTTTCTTTTTCTGGTTGACCAAACTCAATCACAACTCAGCCAAACAGATGCCTTTTGCTTTTTGTTTCTTTTGCATGGCCAGACTTACCCCAGAACTCAGCCTAATGCTTTTTGACACAAGACTGCGAAAAAAAAAAACAATGCCAGAATCAAACCAGAAGTGCCAAATTTACGCCAGATTTGGCCCAGACTCTGTTGCTATCTGGGATGTTGTGTATGAATCTGAAATATCTTATAGAATGCATTTGGGTGAGTTAATGAACCCTCTAGTAAAGTGCTTCAGTTTACTGGTTTTCATTCACTCAGCTGATGCAGCTCAAGCAGGTCATTTCTGCTGATATCTATATTAGGCTACTTCTTTATTAAAGTTCAATCCCCAAAATTATTGACTATGAGTGCACATATTTGACACAATCACATTCTTTCTAGATTTTTCATCGAGTATGTTTAAATTAAAAAACAATCATGATGCACACTTTTGTCTGATTTTTGCCATTATTTAGTAAAAAAAAAAAAAACAAAACAAAACAAAACCTTTGTTAATGAACATTTTCGACAGTAATTTTGTTTCAATGAGATTAACACAGCAGGTCAATCTAAAGGCTTAATGTGACTTAATATACTAAAGACAATGACCAGGAAGGTAAAACAAATTTTTACCACATGTTACTTATCTTATTCAGAATTTACCACCAAACAATGGCACACTAATCCAAGGAGAAAAATAATATTTTTAAGGTAAAATATTTCTTCCTCAAGTCAAAACACCCAGATGACTAGACAGCAGTGCCTAGAAAAACATGAGAACACACTGCAATATATCAACATAAATTACAAAATGTGGTTCTCTGAAATTAGGTCTTTGGGAAATAAGATGTACAAGTTGTGTGCACTGATTAGGACTCAGAGGGAGAACCGGGATAGTAGTATTTTGTGCTTCACATAACATGGCTGCACGCGGACTTCCCAGGCCAAAGTGCCTTGATACCCAGCTTCTGGATTATTAAGGTGGAAAGGGACATTATGCTGAGTGGTAAGAAGAAAGGCAGATGGAGTTCAGTTTTTGTGAATGAAAGGTGGTACAACCACTGTCAATTGACAAGGAAGCGGCATGTGACGTTATACATGCTACTGTTGCTAAGTTATAGTCTAAACACCCTGAAGCATGTGTGGTAATTACTGGAGACTTAATCTATGTAAATCTGCTATACAAAAACATTCTAGATGTCAGTTTTAAAAAAAATCCCTGCACTCGTACGCCACCATTGCTGTTTATATCACAATACATTCTGGGAAGTGATGTCAAATGGTTACAATGGTCTTGATTCTCCAGCAGCCCTACAGTGATATAAACATGTCTTCAGCTTTTTCAATTTGAACCTGAGCATAACATAAGTGAGAAGTCTAACATAGAAGACATTACTCAAAATGTACATCAAAATGAAGATGATCAGAGAGTTGAGGAGGCGAGCATGGGACAAAATTAATGGTATCTGTGTAACAACTGCATGTCTATGCCAACCGAGAGCATTTGTTGTTCAAGGTAGCATACTGATTAAACTATCGAATTATGATTAAATGTATTCTATCAATAATTTTAGAGACTATCAGCCATCTCTCCATCGTATATTTTATTCTGTTAAAATTCTGATGGCCAGCGTACTGTCACCATGTTATGAGCAAATCTATGCTATCTACACAGCTGCTCTGTTATGAGAAAATCAATGCTACCTACACAGCTACTCTGTTATCAGCAAATCTATGCTATCTACACAGCTTTTGTGTGTATGAAGGTACTCATATCTTTGGAAAGTTAAGATTCTTGTGATGCGATTGATATAAACCATTTTGAGATACAATCACAACAGCAGCTACAATCAATGTATCTGTCAGACCACTGATATACAAACAAACACTTAAGAAACGGAGGCAACTCACCTCATATGAAGCCTCATAGTAATCCACTGATCTATGCAATCCTGACAAAAACAGTCTTGTTACACTGGCAAAAGTCCAAACAATCTAATTATGTAAAAATTATTTAGTCTACCTTTCAGAAGACAGCAAAACCATGCATGTACTCCAAATGGTTCAAGAACAGCTTTAATTTTACTTTGGGTATGCCTTGGCTAGGTGTTTTAGGCTAATTGTATGTTATGAGAATATACAGAAAAAATGCACTAACAAGATGTTTACGGGTTTGATTATATTTACAGATACCCCCTGTATCACAGCACATAAGAACTAGAAAATTACAGCCACAAGCAGCACAGTGTGACATTCATTTTTGCTGTGGGGGCTAGTAGCTAATTCTTTTGAGTGACGAAGTGCAATAATTTTACATCATTGACTCAGAGGTCCATAGGTTAAAATATGTATTAAATATTAAGCATTTTTAAAGTAGTTAAAACATTTCATGTGTTTCTAACAACATATTTTAGTATGAGAGGGCAATTACTGCCTGTTAAGGCCAACAAGTCTTCATAGTCAGTTCCTTTTAAAGAAGCATACAGAGCTACTACCCTAGCCACACTTGGTAGATCAGACCATAATCTTGTCTTGTTAACACCTCAGTATAAAATCCTGCAGTTCAAACGCAGCCTGTCTCCACAAGGACTGTGAGGAGTTAGATTAAGGAGGCCAGTGGGGCCCTGCAGGGTTGCTTTGAAACATTTATCCATACAGATGTCAAGGTGTCATTGGGGAAGTGGACAATAAGTGATGGGTTGTAGATACTGTAGGCTAGGTAGGCCTATAGTAGGTGCGAATTGGGTAAATTCATGTGATGAACAAAAGTTGTCCTCATTAATTTTTAAACTGTAAAAAGCTGCCCTAACTCAAAAAAGAAACTTCATAAAGCATATTTTTGAGTAACTATACTATGTTTATACAATGACTCTGTTTGACATGTTGAGAGAACATTCATATTTTATTTACATGTAGCACTGAAAACAATATTTGAAAGTTCAAAAATAAGACTTGTAACTGAAAAAATGAAAATAAAACTTTATTCTGACTTAAAAATAGAACACTTTCTTTTACGTTCTGTCTCGGAACAGTAATTGAGGTGGAAGCAAGTGCAGGTAAAGACGTTTTATTAAAGGAGGCAGGCAGACAAATCCAAACCGTGAAACAGAGGCATAGTCGAAAACAGGCAATGTGTCGGGTGATTGGCAAACAGGCATAAACTGGACTAGGCATGAATCAGAATCGAGGTCACAAGAAACAAGGTCAAAACACAAAGCATGAATGGGGAAACGAGAGGCGGGAAACAACAGAGTGGTATCGTGGAAACTAAACTACGTTTAAACTAAACAATCTAACTATTGAGGTAACTATCTACTATATAATAAAATACTCCACGCCGTATACTGACAGGCAAGGGGTATATATATCAAACATAATGAGCGTTAAGTGTTGACGGCTGAAACCAATGTAGACACACCCTCGAACAACAACCAATGACAAAACAGGGAGGTGACAGAACAGAAACAAAACAAACGCACGTGTCACAGTCATCAACATTCGAAGAGTGTGCGCTCTCCTGAGCACTCGCGCACCTGGCTCGTGTACGAGCGCACTCCGGCTCTTCGTGCATGCGGCAGGCTGCGATGTCTAAAGGAGCGATCGTGACACATTCATTCTTTTTTCAGATTCTAAATTTTAATTTAAAAATAATTTAGTTCAGATTTATGACTTATGTTTTTCACAGTTGTAATTTCACATTTATTTGTAGATGTTTTGATTACACATTTTGCTCTACACACATTTTGCTATACATCTTTCAGGTTTTTTTGGGGGGGGGTATTCGTTATTCATTTTAAAGTCATTATCCATACTTTTCCAAATAATTTATTCGGCTTTAGGCACACCCCTAATAGACAGTGTCATATATGTAAATATGATCTAATATTGAAAATAATATATGCAAATAAATAAATTGCTGTTCACTTTCCAATACAATTAAGGTTTTATTAAATATAAATTGCAAAGACTACAGTCAGTTATACAGTCAGTTATTTAATTAGAAACTTGATGGGAATTCTCTGATATCATCTACTCTCTTATATTATGAACTGCTATTAAGACACCTTAGATACGAGGAATACTGGGTTATAGCTTCTGTTTGTGTGTCTCTTTGCTGTCAAATACCTATGATGAATGAATGTATTCATTTAATTACCTCTTTGAATAAGCTGATCAACTGCCATCCTTTATTATAGCTGACAGATGTATTTTCTATATCTTGAAAAGACATATTTTAATAGTGTGCTGTGTGTTTTGTCTAAATCTGTCTAGAACCTGCAAAAGTAGAAACAAACCGCCTACGCAATGCTGTTATCTATGTGAATAAATACTTCTGTTCTAGACCAAATAAACGGGAAGTCTCTGTGAACAGCAATGTGTCAGTGTGTGTTCATTTAGACTCTCCAGGTGCACCTGAACACTCTGTGGTAAATCACACTTTCTCGCTCATAGCACAGAACTAAGAGTTAATAGAAGTAGAAAAGGCTGGAAGGCATGACGGAGGATCTGAAAGCCATAATCTGAGATTTCTTAAAATCTAACAATTTTGTGTCTGATGTGGGATACTCCGTATCAGAGTATATGTTTTTATTTCTTCCCTGGTGGGGTATATTCCGAACCGTCGTAGTATAATTGAGTGATTATCTGTCTGTTGATAATCTGCACTCTGGTCTATGATCCTCTGTAACGTCATGCCTGCCTAACAATTGTGATTTTAAGCTGTAGTATATTACGTAGAATTTGCGACTGTCTGTGTGGTTTACCTAAGAGTGTTTATATTAGTATTGTTTAGTATTATTGTGTTATTGTGCGTGTTGTTATGGGAGGGTCTCCGTCCACCACGGCTCTCCCGTCACCTGGAATGACACCCAGGGACTGGTAGAAGCCGTGTTAGGCAGTTGTATACTGTTCCATATTTAGATTGTTTACATGGCTGGTCAGTTGCATGCTTGCTGCAACTCCAAATCATTTCACTCCGTGGCTCCTTTGAGCCGCGTTTATTTGCTCAGATCAAATGAATGATTTATGACGTGGAAGGTGATCCGGATTGGGATTATGAATATATGTCAAAATGTTATATGGAATGGCTTCGCCTACTTCCCTTATGGAATAAACATTAAAATTTAAAGGACAAACTACCTAAGGCATTCCATGTGAATGATACGACACCTCGCGCACCACCACGTAGAACTAAAGTTCCGCCTATGTATGATTCCAGCGCCACCGCTGCCACGACTACGAGGTAAAAAAAACACATTTTTGTCCGCTCCACAAGTACCTCAGAAATCTCATACTAAACCGCCCACACACACAGTGCTAGTGCTAGCCACTGCTACTTATGAGACAGATACCGATGATTGAGGAATTCGGCCAAACTCTCCGCCTGTTAGTGTAGCAGAATTACTTCCTCCGCCTGAGCTCTTACAGCCAACTAATTTTGCCATGGCATGGCAAGTGAAAGGGAAAGGAGGCTTTCATGTGGCCCCAACTCCCTAGAAGATTTGACTTTCTGTGCTCACGCTAGTAATGTGCATAATCCAAAAAAAGGAACCTGTTAAATGGGTAAACGCTCTCATGTCTCATCACAAATTGACAGGGAAACCTGAGGGAACTGTTGGGTCAGGAGTAAAAGGCACATCTCATTATTGTAAGAAACCTGCCCACTGGGCTCGTGACTGTTGCGCTAAAAAACGAGATCAGCAGCAAGGTAGAGGGAGAGGTCAAGGTGGCTATGGTCATGGTTTTATGGTAAGAGGTGGCTTGCAGTATTTTCCTGCACAATGTGTCCCATATTATCAGCCTGGTCAATATCAGCCCGCTCCTCGTATGTATGGCCAATCTCCCGTCTCCTCTGCTGCAGGGATGGCGAGGTCCCAACCAAACCATCAATCAGATACATTTCCACCACCACCTCCTCCTGTACAGCAGGATTATTGTTATCACAATTAATAGGGATGCCCACAGAGCTCTTGTGACCCAATGTGCTGATCATACTTAAGCATAACTTTTAATTCTCCTCAGATCAAGAAATTACCCATGATTTAATTAAGCATTGCTGATGTCGTGTATGCTTTTCTTTTGGATACCGGCGCTACTATGTCTTCGATTGGAAAATTGTACACTGGGCCGTTAATCCCAGTGTCTGTGAGCTCTGTGGGAATAGAGGGGTTTGTAACTGAACAGTATCTTACACCATCTTTGCGTGTGTTTCCCTGTTTGGATCCTGAATTAATTTTCACGCATGAATTCGTAAACATGCCGGAGTGTCCTTTTAATCTTGCAGTCTCAGGCTCTAAATTGGTGGTAACTACACCTCTGCTTGCGAAAACCAGTAAATCATCCAAAATCAGCTGTTCAAGGTGTCTCACTTTCTCTGTTTTCTCACACTGAATCCTCAGACCCAAGGTTACAGACTCTGCCTAACTCTCTGTGGGCAGACCACAAGTTGGACATGTGCAATGCGTTCCTTATCAGGCTAAGTCAAAACATTCTAATCCTGTTCATGTAAAACAATATCCCTTATCTGAATCGAAAGCCTGTGGCATTGATGTTGTTGTTAATTCTCTGTTACAGCAAGGCATTTTGAAGCCCTGTGTAAGCCCGTATATCATGCCTGTTAATCCCGTTCCTAAACCTGATGGCACGTGACGATTTACACAAGACCTCAGGCAGATCAGTGAAGTTGTAATACAGATTTCTCCTATTGTCCTGATGTGCCTTCTATTATTACATTAATACCTTCACACCATGCGTGGTTTAGCATGGTGGATTTGTGTTCAGCCTTTTTCAGTGTTCCTATTGCCGAGGACACCCAGCCACTATTCGCATTCACGCATAGGGGACACGCCAGCTGACCTGGACACGCCTGCCACAGGGCTACGTTGACACCCCCGTGGTGTTTTCTTGTGTGGTGAGAGACTCTTTGCAAGATCTCCATGTCACAGACGACGCCCGTGTTCTGTAATACGCTGATGATCTCCTTATCCCTGCTGAGTCAGAATCTGGCTGCTGGACTGCAACCCTGAGACTGCTAGAACATCTAGCTCAGAAGGGATTCAAGGTGTCACGTACAAAATTGCAACTATGTAAAACAGAAGTCAAATATTTCGGTTTTCTCTTATCAAAAGGACAGAGAAGGTTGTCAGATGGCCGGATAGCGGTTGTGAAGACATCTCAGCTGCCCGCTACAAAACAGGCTGTTTTGGCCTTCCTGGGACTGATTAATTACTGTAGACAATGGATCTCTGATTGCTCATATTATGACAAACAGCTCAGGGCCATTGTGGAACATTCTGATCCACTTTTGACTCCTGTGACACATACTACTGAGACTGTCTCTGCATTTAAACATTTAAAAACTGCTTTATGTTCCTCTCCAGCCCTAGGGCTGCCCGACTACAAGAAACATTTCCATCTGTACACTCATGAACACTCAGGCGTTCTGGCACAAGAACATGGGGTGGTTTTCGTCTCTGTGCCTATCTCTCTAAAACACTGGACTCCATGGTTGCTGGACTCCCCGGCTGTCTGCGTGCAGTGGCTGGGAGTGCTCTGTTGGTAACAGGTGCAGAACGATTGGTTTTGTCACATCCCTTTGGTTTTGCACACGACTCATCAGGTGAAACAGGTATTATCCAACATTGAAACACAACACATGACGGCTCAGCGCAGAAGTGGTTATGAAATTATTCTCTATGCTACTGCAAATTTGACCATTAAATGTTCCACAGCTCTAGACACTATTGCTCATGCTTTACACCGTCTGCTAAATTGACAGGATGACACCATTCCTTTACCTGAAAATCATGATTACTTAAAAGAAATTGTTTCTTCATGTAGCATTCGATCTGATCTGTCTGATACTCCTTTGTTCAACAGTAGGTATGTTTTTTGTAGATGGATCGTGTTCTAAGCCCTTTCCTGTGTGGAAGCCCTTTCCTGTCTGTACTCTGCTGGATGTGGTGCTTAGCTGATAGAAACGCAAAAGTAGCTGCTAAGTCAAGACAATCACTCTGTCCTTTTTTGGCCTGACATTTTACCAGCTGGTCTTACTGAAATTCAAATGACACCATCTAAAGCCACAGGCCTTTCACCCTTTGAGGTGTTATTCGGTCGACCTTTCCCCACGGCTTGGAAAATGTCTACTAACCTTTCTCAGTCTGCAGGAAGTGGTGTTGATATTCATCCAGACGACTGTATCTAAATTGCTTGACGTGTTGCAGGAAAAACATGAATGTGTACGAGCTAAATTACCTTTACTCTCACAGAATCCCACACATCCTTTTGTTCCAGGTGACCAGGTGTTGCTGCGGGTTCCCAAATGGAACAAACAGCTAGGGGAACCTAAATATGAGGGTCCGTATGAGGTTGTAGCTGTTACTAGAACTGCAGTTATGACCTCAGAAGGACAGATCTGGAGACATGCAAGTTGGTTAAAAGCTGTTAACAAATGAGCTCTGTCCATTCTATTTTTCCTCCACCTATTCTCTATGACAGGTTGCCTATTGGGAGTGTACCTGTACCCCTGACGAGGTCTGAGCATCGGTTAATGTATCTACAAAGGAAGAAAGTCCTGACCTGCTGGCTGACCTGATTCACATTTTACACATATACATATAGTTTTTCCTGTATTAGCTCTCATCACTAAAACTATTAACAGGTTTTTACGTTGTTGTCTTTTTCTGTTTCTGTTATTGTGTGTATTTATACCCCCAACATATCCTCATGGGGTTGATCCTCCTGTCCAAGGTGGATGGGATGAACCTGATGATTCTCATTTTTCAAATTCTGACAGTCTTAGAGCTGAGTCTGATCTGTCTGGTGATGTTCATATTGAACATTTTAATCAAAATGCATACTATAAATATTCAGTTCTTACTGTGTAGCAAATGTGCCTTACCAGACCCTGTTTTATCTGTGCTCTTATGCCTCATAGCACCCTCCATCCTTTCACCTTTTATCCAGTGCAAGAAACATATCAACATCTGTGGTGCTCTGTAGCTGTCGGTCTTAGACAACACCGCTATGACATTATTGATCCCCGGCGTCGCCATGTTATTTCTCCCTTTAACGTCACCACCAGTAAAAATAAACTCTTAGTAGGCGTTGGTAAACCAGGTGCTACTCCATATTGTAAAGATTTCCCCTATGATCTCGCTGACCATGAAACTAATTGGCCTACTGATTGTCTGGACCCCCTGTACTCCTGTCAAGAGGAAGGGTCTTTTAAAACCCCTCAGATAGTGCTAACCTTTCATCAATCTGTCCGTTTACCTAAGGGTAATAAATTCGCCATATGTTTTTATTGTGAAGTGTCAGAGATCACCGCCCTTTACCCTATAGGAAAGGATGGCATGACATCTATGTATATGGGTGCTCTTTCTCCTTATCATTTTGAAGAACTCGTTACAGCCCCTAAATTGATTAACCCTGGTGAAAAGGTTAACAAAATTGGTGGATGGTATACTGATAAATGGACTTGTAAAGGACTGCCCGATATTTGTTCATTGGGCTTTCCGGTGTTTGGAGCAAACACAGTAGAAGACCATTATTGGGTTTGTGGGTTTAGGGCATACGCTATTCTCCCCCATGGCTGGTATGTTCTCTGCACCTTTGCTCGACTCACTGATGGAATGTACATGACAACTGAGGACGTGGTTCATCATGTTCCTACTAGAACAGTAAGGGCCACTGTTAGTGCCCAGTCCATATATGCCCCGTCTCATCCTAAGAGGGATTTACATACTGCTTTCGATCTTTCGGAAGTCCCGAATGAACATAAAGTGTCAACAAAGGCCAAACGATTTTGGACCTCTATTTTTCCTAGATTTGGAATGATGGAGATGTGGAACTTCGCAGAAGTAACTCACTACCGCCTCTCTGGGTTTGTAAATGCTACAACTGAAGCCATTGACTCGAGTAATGATGAACTGACTGCACTTAGATTAATGAGTACCAAAAACCGACTCGCTTTGGATCTGATGTTAACTAAGGAAGGAAGAGTGTGTGCTATGGTTGGTGAACATTGTTGTACATATGTACCCACTAATGTTGCTCCCGGTGGTAACATTTTGCATGCTTTAAAAAAGATGAAAAAGGTCACCAAGGCTCTTCGGCAAGATGAAGAAGGTAGAACCACTTGGGGTCTTTGGTGGGACTTATTCGGATGGTTTTCCCCTTACGCATCTGCCATCCTCCCTATTATTGTGGTTCTCATCTTTATCTTCCTATTCGGCCCCTGTATTTGTGCCTGTAATCATCGTAGTATCACCTCAGTTCAAGATTCTGTAACTACAGACATATCATGACTTTTCTCTGGAAGGGTGATGTTAACCTATGACTTTAGATAATTCATTTTGGTTTATTCTGTGCTAGGCTAGAATAAAAGAATAAAATTGATGGGAATTCTCTTATATCATGTACTCTCTTATATTATGAACTGCTATTAATACACCTTAGATACGGGGAATACTGGGTTGTAGTTTCTGTTTGTATGTCTCTGTGCTGTCAAATACCTATGATGAATGTATTCATTTAATTACCTCTTTGAATAAACTGATCAACTGCTATCCTTTATTATAACTGACACATATATTTTCTATATCTTGAAAAGACTTATTTTCGTAGTGCGCTGTGTTTTTTCTAAATCTGTCTAGCACCTGCAAAAGTAGAAACAAACCGCCTACGCAATGCTGTTATCTATGTGAATAAATACTTCTGTTCTAGACCAAATAAACGGGAAGTCTCTGTGAACAGCAATGTGTCAGTGTGTGTTCATTTAGACTCTCCAAGCGCACCTGAACCCTCTGTGGTAAATCACACTTTCTCGCTCATAGCACAGAACTAAGAGTTAATAGAAGTAAGAAAGGCTGGAAGGCATGACGGAGGATCTGAAAGCCATAATCTGTGATTTCTTAAAATCTGAAAAAAAACCTAATTAAATTAGGTTTAGTATAAGCTTTGATGAGAAACGTAATATTTTTATGTGAACCATTCATAATATTTTTTCTTAAATCTAACCAACCACACATTCCATTTTTTTTGTTTACTATGTGTTCAGCTATGGTATGGTGTTCCATGCACCACCCGGTGGTTATTGATGAAGCACAACAAATTAATTTAAATTCTAAAAAGTGTGCCTGCGCGGTGCCGCCTGATCACACGCGACGAATCACATGAAACTGCATGAAAAACATGCATTCTTAAAGGCCATATCTGTTCTTCACAGTACCATTGATGGTGCGCTTGTTACAGTGGTTAAGTCACTTGCACTCCATCCTACCACAGTGCTTGATGGTCTTGAATTTGCCCATGGAACTGCTATGGTGTCTATTTTAAGTCAGAATGAGTGAATACAACATCAGAAAACTGACTCTGTTGTTGGGAAGACCTTACTATTGATTAAAGGAGGTGAACCACCTCTACATTATTCAAGCACTGACACCCCTAACCTCAGACTACTGGTGAAGGAATGGAGTCATCTTGAAATAAATAATGGTGTACAGTACAATAAAACTTGTACTGCCCGAGACATTAAGATCATTCAAAATCTCCTTGATAATATACAGAATACCCTTAACTTGGTGAGACTGAGCTTCTAGTGACCAAAGTTGGCTTCTGGTGTTGAAACCAAAATCAGGTCTTGTGGAAGGTGCATTAGATGAAAGTCTAAGCTGGAGAAAGTTGCTTGGAAGTATGGACTTCTTTTTGTCTGAACCTTATAAATACAAACCATTTTACAATGTATATATTAGCCATCCCAGTTAATGATCAAAAAGCCAGCACTGTTGAAAAATGCCTGTGGGAGCAGTTCCTTGTACATTATACAAGGCCAAGACTGAATCACATACAATCAATTAACTCTGTGCCCTTATTGCCAGTCATAAAGTGAGTACCAATCCTTATCACTCAAGGGGAAACCCTGTTGAGAGATACAACAGGACACCTCTCAGTAAGCCAGGCACTCTCAAAGACAAGGACAAACTCAGATGGCGTGACTTTGTAAGCAGTCTTGGGCAAGTAACTCAAAAAATTATTCCAGTACAGATTAGTAATTACTACTTCAAAATTTTTATTTGAATACATTACTGATTACTGCATGTAAAAACTAATGAGAGTATTGAGATTACTAAATACTTTATTTTCACGTTACTTTCAAAACCTACAAAAATACACTACAAACTTCTTTCAGTAATTTAAGTATCTTTTTTTTAGTATCTGTAATTAATAGATTTTTATTTTAATCTTTTTAATAATTTTAGTGCGCATCAATGTATGGCATGATCAGAAGAAGTTGGATTTATCATAAAACATGCCTCGGGTGTTGTCACTGTCTGTAGAACTACCAGACCGATAAAATATAAAACTTTTGTCAAAGACAATGCATAGGGCACCAGTACATTTCCACTATGCCCAGTTAACAAATCCCCTCAGTCTTCAGAATCTAAGCCTGGATTATTATTGAACACACACACACACACACACACACACACACACACACACACACATATATATATATATATATATATATATATATATATAATATCTCACAAAAGTGAGTACACCCCTCGCATTTTTGTAAATATTTGATTATATCTTTTCATGTGACAATACTGAAGAAATGACACTTTGCTACAATGTAAAGTAGTGAGTGTGCAGCTTGCATAACAGTGTAAATTTGCTGTCCCATCAAAATAACTCAACACACAGCCTTTAATATCTAAACCGCTGGCAACAAAAGTAAGTACACCCCTAAGTGAAAATGTCCAAATTGGGCCCAAAGTGTCAATATTTTGTGTGGCCACCATTATTTTCCAGCACTGCCTTAACCCTCTTGGGCATGGAGTTCACCAGAGCTTCACAGGTTGTCACTGGAGTCCTCTTCCATTCCTCCATGATGACATCATGGAGCTGGTGGATGTTAGAGACCTTGTGCTCCTCCACCTTCCGTTTGAGGATGCCCCACAGATGCTGCATAGGATTTAGGTCTGGAGACATGCTTAGCCAGTCCATCACCTTCACCCTCAGCTCCTTTAGCAAGGCATTGGTCATCTTGGAGGTGTATTTGGGGTCGTTAACATGCTGGAATACTGCCCTGCGGCCCAGTCTCCGAAGGGAGGGGTATTCATGGTTCCCTCAATGAACTGTAGCTCCCCAGTGCCGGCAGCTCTTATGCAGCCCCAGACCATGACACTCCCACCACCATGCTTGACTGTAGGCAAGACACACTTGTCTTTGTACTCCTCACCTGGTTGCCGCCACACACGCTTGACACCATCTGAACCAAATAAGTTTATCTTGGTCTCATCAGACCACAGGACATGGTTCCAGTATTCCATGTCCTTAGTCTGCTTGTCTTCAGCAAACTGTGGGCTTTCTTGTGCATCATCTTTAGAAGAGGCTTCCTTCTGGGACGACAGCCATGCAGACCAATTTGATGCAGTGTGCGTTTATGGTCTGAGCACTGACAGGCTGACCCCCACCCCTTCAACCTCTGCAGCAATGCTGGCAGCACTGATATGTTGATTTCCCAAAGACATCCTCTGGATATGACACTGAGCATGTGCACTCAACTTCTTTGGTCGACCATGGCGAGGCCTGTTCTGAGTGGAACCTGTCCTGTTAAACCGCTGTATGGTCTTGGCCACCATGCTGCAGCTCAGTGTCAGGGTCTTGGCCATTTTCTTATAGCCTAGGCCATCTTTATGTAGAGCAACAATTCTTTTTTCAGATCCTCAGAGAGTTCTTTGGCATGAGGTGCCATGTTGAATTTCCAGTGACCAGTATGAGGGAGTGTGAGAGCGATGACACCAAATTTAACACACCTACTCCCCATTCACACCTGAGATCTTGTAACACTAAAATTAATGGCTGTCTGTTGAGTTATTTTGAGCAAATGTACACTGTTACACAAGCTGTACACTCACTACTTTACATTGTAGCAAAGTGCCATTTCTTCAGTGTTGTCACATGAAAAGATATAATCAAATATTTACAAAAATGTGAGGGGTGTACTCACTTTTGTGAAATACTGTATATATGTGTGTGTGTGTGTGTGTGTGTGTGTGTGTGTGTGTACCGACATCACCAAAAACCTCCACAGGGCAGGGGTGAAGTTATCACAATCCACCATTCAAATAAGTCTTTGAGAGCAGAAACATAGAGACCATACTACAAGTTGCCAGATTGGAATTTGCCAGGAAATATAGAAATGAGCCACAAAATTTCTGGAACCAAGATTAAGCTCTACCAAAGTGATAGAAAGTTAGAATAGAAGATAGAAGTGTGGTGAAGGAAAAGATCTGTTCATGATCCAAAACATACAAACTTATCTATGAAACATAGTGGAGGTACTGTCATGGCTTGGGCTTGAAGGACTGCTTCTGGAACAGGCTCACTAATCTTTATTGATGATGTAACTCATGATGGTAGCAGCAGAATGAATTCAGAAGTCATCAGGAACATTGTGTCTGCCAATTTACAAAGAAATACATCCAAATTAATCAGGAGTAACTTTATCACACAATGTTGATCTAGTGGAGGAACTGGAGACAAGTGCTGCTCTATCTCTTGCTCTGTCCACCGGATCTGACTTTCCACTTCTGGGTATTGGAGCTTGTGTCACGACTCCTCCTTCCGGAATGGAGAGTCAACCCACCATCTCTCACTCTGAGGAGACAGAGGGGGGAGCCAGTGCTCGAAAAAAAAAGAGCAGTTCTAAATCATATAAAGAGCTGCTTGAAGTGATCACCAGGGCTGTAGAACAGATGAATTTATATTGGAACAGAGAAAAGGAAGTGGCTCGTAGCAGGCTGGACAAGTGTGTACTCCCCAGTAAAAACTCCCTCACACCACAGAAATATCGCAGTACTGGGCAAAACCATACACCAGCCAAATATCTAAGCCCATGACATCTGCTTATTTTAGACATCATGGGGAAAGATGCTGCTGCTGTAAGACTGGTGCCAAGATGTCTGAACCTGGAGAGAACTGCTCTCTGAGGAAAAAGTACTCTCATGGGAATTAACATTCAAAATCTCTCCCACAGAATTAGCATCCTCACTTGAGATAGCACATCATGCTGAGTGGAGCCTGGAAGATCCTCACTTCCTCTCTCCCCACACCCTTCTCTTTCTCTGTATTGCGATTACCTTAAAAATTAGCATATCCATCAGAAATAGCATCATGCTGAGTGGAGACAAGGAGATTGTCACCACATTGTTTCCTTCGTACTCTAGTCACACCCTTCTCTCTCTGCGTCAAGATCACCTTAAACACACCCAAGGTCTGTATGCATTACATAACATCTTTAAATGTGAATAAGATGTTGACTATACATGTTTGCTATATTATACAAAAGATCTCATTGTGTCTGGAAAATATGGTCTCATTCTCTCAACAGCAGTTCAAATAAAAATATAGCATGCCAGTAAAGGCATACCCTCCCAGGGTCCATTACTCAAATTACCTCCTGCATGTGAATAAGGTACATCCTTCCACAAACATCAAATGGTCATCACAAACAACACCATTTGGTGGACCCACAGAGCATCTGGGTATTTAGGGGAGAGCTGGCCAAGATTCAGGGAATCTGTAGACAGGTCTCCCACACGATTACTGTGTGTAGTTTTTTTCTACCAGGTATGCAAGTTTTGACTTTCTTAAGTTATATTATTATGTTTTGAATCTGATTGGAATGTAATGTTAAATGTAATTCTTTCTTCTTATTATTAATAATAGTATTGGATTTGGATGTGTTCATACCTAGGTAAATAAATTATTAGACTTAATTATATTGACTTCTGAACTTATTGTCTCTAGTAGATTACGTTAAGTCCTTGTTACTGCAAATTTGCGAATAGGTTAGTACAGGCTAAAGTCCAGGTTTAGATGGAGCATTCGGGTACGCCAACTGAGATTTTAGAGTCCAGGCTAACAACTTGCCGTTAAGTTAAGTGAACTTAGAGTGTACGGGCTCGATAGGGAATTTCCGTTTAGGATAACGTAAAGTTGATTGACCAAGTCTAAAGACGTCTAAACCACTGGTTATTCGAAATATTCTTCTAGTTAATGTGTATACAGGAAACTATGGCATGATTATATAAAATTAATTTTACTCAGATATTATTGGTCTACCTCTGTAGATTTTAGTGGTCATGACTTCTGACTAGAAATAATGTTACTATAACTAAGTGTTACTATCTAAGGAGACTAAATAAAGTACTTTTTAGAAAAGGGCACGCATGGGGCGGCCATCTAAATAATATTAGTCAATTACCTCTGGCTTATGACCAAGACTGGCAAGTTTGTGACCATGAGATCCGCGTACACGGCCGGCGCAAAACTCTGAGCGACATGGAATCTGAATGAACAAGCACAATTTAAAAGTATAGAATAAACTAGAATTAATCAAATGCAAAAGATCAAAAGTATCAAAATCCAAATAACTAGGAAACAAATACAACATTGAGGTTTTTACAATTGGCGTCAGATTTAATTTAAGAGAGAGTCAAACAGAATTGGAATGACAAATTTAATAACCTAAATGTATTCACCTCACTTCGAATAGACAGAAATACATGGGAATCCTTCTACCGCGCCAATGGATACCGTCGTTTGACCAGTGAGTGGACCCCTACACTGCCATTGCATGATCCAGGTGGAAGCTACACACTAATGGTAGCTGAGGAGATGCCTCAATGCCAATGTCACTACAAACTAGGATGGCAAGTGTTACAATGAATGTACTACCTCAGATTAACTTAGCTCAATGATCCTGCCCTATAGTACAGGACACTACAGCATACAAAAAGCAATGGAGGTCTGGCACTTCCTAATTTTGAACTATACTATTGGGGTTTTCAACTAAAATGCATCAAAATATTGATGGAAGGTTCCTTGGAGAGACATGGAAGAAAGTTTAGTGTAAAAGTGTAAAAGTTTAATCTGTAAATACAGATTACAAGATATTTTATTTTCTCTTTCTTTACTTGTGTACCTTACTACTACTACTGTACTTTACTTAAAATTCTAAGTGGTTGTTGTGTCCACATTCAGACCACTGCAGAGTATTGCGAGGCTCGTGATCTCATTATATGTGATTTAAAATAATGATTAAATCTACATATATTCATTAATTCTTAACAGTAATGGAGGAATGGCACCAAATGTGGCAAGTAAAGGTATATTTCTATGATTAAAAATGAACTTCAGTAAGAGTATAAGTATGGCCAGTTAAGCCTAATATTATTATTATTTTTTTTTTCAAAAAGATACTCAAGTAAATGTAACAAAGTAAATGTCGCATGCTACTACCCGCCTTTGGGTATCTGTGGTAGTCAGGATGTGTTAATCACATTGTGAATATGCTCTTTCTGTAACAACACATTTGATAAATATTGCCACATGTTTAAATTAATACATAAACTGTTTGAGTATTTGGTTTAATTTTAATTGATTCACACAGTACAGGTACTACAGCTACAGTATTTAAATTAACATGGGAAAAGTGTCTGGGTGGTAGAATAAAGCAGTGTTAATGTGGCAATTGTGAACCACACATTATATTTTTTATTGTTCAGCTACAGTATGTTGTTCCATGCGCCACCTGGTGGTTATTGTGTGAAGCACAACAAATGAATTTAAATTCTAAGAAGCATGCCTGCAGGGTACCACGTGATCACACTTTATGAATCGTGTGAAACAGCGTGAAAAAATGTTAATTCTTAGACCACATCTGTACAGACCACACCTGAAACATGCCAAACCGGTTCTGAAATGGGCGAGAGCCTTGTCTGAGGTAGCCATCTCAGCACTTCAGGACTGTTTTGAGCACACAGTCTGGAATACGTTCAGAGAGTTCTGCTACATATCACAACACCACACCTTTGGGTTTTCAGCTGCACAAAACACTTAAAATTAGGAACACTAGACTAAGTGAGACGTTGTCCTGGCTGTTCTTGAAAATGTCCTAGAAAATCGCTTCAGGTGGTCCGATGAGAGTCAGTGGAGCACCAGAAAAGATTTGGACTCAGCACAGACTCAATTGGCTTCATATAAGACCTTACGGAAGTTTTTGGCTCCGAACTGTTCCAGTATTGACCAAAATTGGACAAAGCCCATAGACTGGATAGCTCAATTGCTGATGAAGGTTGTGGTACTTAACTTGGAGCTTTCATCATTCTTTATCATAATTACCAGGGTAAAGAACTTGTGTTAAGGAAGCGTCAAACTTGGCTGACAGCAGTTTTTCAACATAGCTCATGCCTTCTTTAATGAACATTGGGATAATTGAGCATCCACCTTAAGCAGGCAGGAGGATTCACCGTATATTTGATAAGAATTTATATTTTATATGTTTCTGAATTTAGAAAATTATTTAATTTAATTTATTAAATTAATTATATTAAATATTATTAAATTTATTTATGCCATTTAATTAGACATGATGGTCTTTCTTTTGGCCATGTTGGGCAATTTTTTCTTGAAGTGAAGGTTTTTTCAAATCTTAAAAATTTTAATGCTGATGTTATAATTTTTTCTGGAAACTGTCCACAATTGAGTATACCAAGTACATAAACGCTGGGTTAACCAAGTATTTAATTCAAATTACAATACTATAGCAAGGGGTGTCGCCATTTTGATTAATAAAAGGATTCAGTTCATATCTTCTAAAATTGTATCAAATCAGAATGGGAGATATATTATTGTATCAGGTCTTCTTTTTCAAATGATATGCAATCAAATATTAATGTGAATTTACTTTAATTTACTTTGGTTCCCTGGTGGACTAGTGGCTAGCCTGTGGCACCGCCACAGCCTGGGTTTGATCCTCAGTCAGGGAACCAACTCCACCCACTAGAGGATTCCACTATTCAGTGCTCAAGTGCTCAAGGAAAAGGGGGAAGGTTGCATCAGGAAGTGCATCCAGTGTAAAACTTGTGCCAGAATCAATATGCGTTCCACTGTAACGACCCCAAATGTGAGCAGCCAAAAGAGGAAAAAGGATTTCCTTCAATTCACTTCTATCTGTTTGAATATTTTTGCTCACCTAACAGCTGGATGGTCTGCCCCCAATGGTGCCATGTTCTAAGTTGTTTAACAGACATAGATGTAAATATCAGGAACTAAATGCTGAAATTCTCATCTATCATCATATATTCATCCTTTGATCTTAAACACAAATGTTTCAGTGTATAGCAAACATAAAAAATAAAAAACTGGCCTTACCATTTCAATACTCTTGTGGGGGACTGTATGCATGTACATTCATATGTACACTAAAGTGTCCTGTGCATGTGCAAGTGTGTCAGATGTGCCTTATAACACATGTATGATCAGGTGCTGTGTGTGTGTGTGTGTGTGTGTGTGTGTGTGTGTGTGTGTGTGTGTGTACACACATTAATGTCATATGCACAGGAGCTCAAGATAGTTGGTGGTCATGAGTTCAGGATTCTAATGGCTTGCGGAAAAAAGCTCCTTTTTAGTCTCTCAGTCCTAGCCATGTGCTTGAGGAGGTATTTTCCAGAATGCAACCACCAAAATGATCTGTTGTTGGAGTGTGTGGGATTTTTAAAAAGCTTTGGCTCCTCATCAATGCAGTTTCCATACCAGGCAGTGATGTTCCCAGTGAGGATTCTCTCTATAGCGGCGATGTTGAAGGACTTCTTGACATAGTTGGTAAAGACACTGTCTCACCTTTTGTATTGTAGTTAAAGCGTGCAGAGTCCATGACAAGTCTTCGCAGATGTGTACACTGTGGTACCTGAAGCTGCTCACTCTCTCTGCTAGGGTGCCATTAATTGAACGAGATGTATATGTCCTCCGTTGTTCCCTTCTGAAGTCCACATCCAGTTACTTAGTCTTGTAGATCTTTAGAAATAGGTTGTTAGTCAGACAACACTGGGACAGCCTCTCCACTTCATCTACATTATTCTTGGTGAGCAAGCCTACCACTAGTTTCATCCACAAATTTTTCAGTGTTGTTGGATTCAGCACAGTCATATTTGTACAGAGAGTAAAGCAGAGGGCTTAAAACACAGCCCTGTAAAACACTCTGCATTGTTGAGGGCAAGGGTGAGGGTGATTCTGTTGAAGACTGAACTGAATTTATGAACAGCTCTCTCATATAGTTTCCCCTTCTCATGTAGAGATGAGATAGGATGGTGTGTAGGATGTGAGAGATGGCATCATCTGTGGATCTATTTGAAAGAACTGGAGTGGGTCTAGCATGAGTAGCAGATGAAGTCTTGATAAGTATCAAAGCACTTCATCACCCCATAGGTCAGGGCCAATGGATGGTAATTGTTCAGGTCAGCTAGAGTGGATGTCTTGCATCAAGGAATGAAAGTGTGTCTCTTGAAGTATAAAGGGACCATGGAGTAAATAGTGTTGAGCAATGAGTCTAGTTGGTCAGTGCACGTTTTCAGAACTTTCCCTGGATTCCCTCAGGGACCACTGCCTTCCTGCCTGTCATTCGTCTTAAAGTCCTCTGCACATAATGTATGTGTCAGTGAGTGAATTAACCTCTCGGACGGATGAGAACATTTCCGTAGCATTAGCAGGAATGATAGTGTCACGTATCGTGACGGAGCGGAGATAGGACGGATGCAAGTGCAGTATGAACAGTGTTTATTTTAAAGGAGAGACAGGCAGACAAATCCAAAACGTGAACCATAAACGTAATCCACAACAGGCGAAGGTCAGGCGATCGGCAAACAGGCATACACAGGGTTAAACATGAAACAAGGTCGTGGTCACGGAAAACAGGGTCGATAAACAAAACGAGAAACATGAACTATGACGAGGAACTGGGAGCGGATAATCCAGCGTGAACTAACTCTAAACATGGACCGTGACTATGACTACTAAACGAACTAATCTAACTCTACGATAATCTTCCGCGTTGTGTGTTAGGAGGCGCGCGGTATATATGTAGACATGATCAGCGTCTAAACTGCTAGCAGCTGAGGGCAATACAGACACACGTGAAATCCCAGCCAATGACAGAACAGGGAGGAGACATGACAGAAACATAAACAAAACACACGTGTCCAGATGTCACTACTGTCAACAATGGAAAAGCAGGTGCTCGCGCATTCACGCATAGAGCACGCTGCTTCAAGGGGGAATCATGACAACTAGTGTTAGCCGGGATGACAATATCAGCAGCACTGGCGTCGAAACATACATAGGAATGATTAAGTTCATTAAGGTAACCAACCCACCAACCCCCCCGCAGAAAATTAGAACTAACAATTACACCACCCCAACCCCCAGTATTTATACTATGATCAATTGAAATATATGTAGAAGTAATTTATTTTGTAACATTATTGGAGTTCCAAATCGATTGTTAGTTTTTTAAAAATATTTCAGATCCAAACAATAAAAGCCCCCCTCTGTTGCACAAGTTTGTAACCATTGCCTTGCAACACAACACTTGATTACTGCCATACTGACTGGGAGAGCACAGGTAGCTTTGAACATAAAAAGAAGTGCCACCCAACAGACTTTTGCATTGATGTTCAGAGAGGGAGAGTAAAAAAAAAAAAAACATGTACTCAGAAGGAAGTAGAATAATATGGTCTAATCTAGCTAATGACACTCCACATACATTGTAGCCAGCTAGCTAATTCATTGCAATTAGCCATAACTATCAATAAATCAAGTAAGCGAAAAACAGCCTTTTGTTATGTTCACTAAATGTTATTTTAACAGTTCCCATTATCAACAACAAGGTTGGTCACACTGGATGCTGCATTAACACTACAGTGCACTACAGTGGCATATTAAAATCTCACAATAAGTGATGTATATAAGTTTTAATCAGTTACAGTGTGCATTCATTTGGACTGTTATTATGCACTGTGGAAATTGTTTTAATTAAACAATCATTTGATCACAAAAGCTTGTAGATTATGCAGATAGATGGATGGATAGATGGGTAGATAAAAGCTGATTTTTAAAAAAGAAATTTTTAAAAATTAATTTAAATAATATATAAATATATCAATTCAATAGACTTTCAGTTTCAATTCAACCCCTCCAGTGTTAATAGGTAAGTAGTTATATCATACACTTTCTGTCAAACTGTCAATCAAAGTGTTGTGTGTGATAATTTATAACCCTCTGTGCTTCCCTGACTGGCAGGTCTGTAGGGGTGGTGAGGGGGGTAACCCTATGGAGTGTATCAGCTGGTCAATCTGGCTCCTTTGTGTCTGGGGGTGTTGTGGAGAGGTGTGTGTGGGGGGAATAGCCCCCCTCCCAACAAAAGGTGTTTATGTTAATGAGTTTGGTTTTTGGTGGGGTGAAATACGTCTGAAAAGAAATAATGTTTTTAATATGGGGATGTGTTTGTGTTACTGTGTGGCGTTATTTCGTTTGTGTAAACACACTGTTAGAAAAGCATGATGTTTGAATGTGTACATATATGAGTAGAATATTTGTTTTGTGAAATAAATGAAAACAAATGTTGATTATGTTTTTAGGGATCCCGCTTTACCTTTGAATAAAAAGTTTAGGAGTTAAAGCGTCTTTTTTAAAAAAAAAAAAAAAAAAAGATAAAAAGATTCTGTTTAAAATAATCGTTTGTATTACATACATTCTAAACACAAACCTTTAGGATGTATTTAATTTAAAAATGATTAAAAGAGCTGTTTAAAAAGAATCCGTATTACTAGGCTTCAAAAAAAAAAACACAAAAACTTTAGGAGGTAAAAAATGGATAAAAGAGCTGTTTAAAACGCATATTACATGACTTCTAAACAAAGAACCTTACAAGATAAAAAAGTGCTGGTTAAAAGATGTTTAAACTAGGAGATAAGTTTTTTCCAGAGATGTCTTCCAGTCGCTGTGTTAAGCAGTAATGAAGTTAAACTGAAACACCTCACTCTCGCTAAACCCCGCCCACACATACGTGTTTTCAGACACGCCCCTCTCTCTCTCTCCCTCTCTCTCTCTCTCTCTCTCTAAACACACCCATGCACGTGTTTTCATTGTAGCTAGTACGTTCTGTCAAAATGTCAATCACGGCGGTAGAACTAGAGGGCTAATTTATGGCCTCGTCCTTGTCAGGCCTGCGTTTCTCTAGGAGTGCTTAATTTATGGCCCTTTGTTTCTTCCTGACCAAAGAATTTTTTTATGACCAGGGGGGTCGTGGTGTGATCCTACAGATTGTTTATGATAATGAGTGTCTGTGGGGGCGGTGATGGGTTTTTAAATAGCTTGTTAAGACATTATGGTTAAACACAGAAGACAGTCTGCAACTAACTGCTACAATGGCTACACTGAGAACTCCTAATATCTCTAGAAGACGGTTCTGCATCACGTCTATAGGAGGTGCTGATGAAAAGATTGAGGAGTTAACTTTTGCTCCAAGAAAAAAAACAACAATGTATGTTTGTCAAAAATTCTTCATGTGGGTGATGAGGTTGTAAAGGAGCTGTCGTTTAACCCCGAGCAGGGCGTTACCAACTCCGGAGATCCTCTCTTAAGACCGCCCTCATGCTGTGACGATTCAAAACAGGGTGGCCTGTGTCACAGTCAAACACATATTACGAAGATGTCTCAAGATTCTACATACGCCTGCTACAGCAACACCCCGGAGACAGCGCCGGCTCTGCCTGACGACAATGCGACAACGCTAGAATCCCCTCCGCAAATATACGACAAGAAGTGGTTGGATAATTTCTGCAAGGAATTACGATATCATAACCTAAGTTTCCTCACAACTCCGTACGGAATCAGCGGCTCTTTAACTGGCGCCTCTGCCTACATCGGTGTTGATGACACAGACGGCTGTATTCGATCTGATTCGTTCAAGATTATAAAAGCGACAGTCGTGGCCCTTCTGGAGCATGTTATCAATAAAAAACTGAAAGATCTCTGTTTGGGGTGCGAAGTGGATCATCCGAGTCAGCTTAGACACTCTTGTCTCTTCGAACCTGACGCGTATTTCTTTGACAAATACTTTGAGGAACTATCGCGTGATCTGCTCAAGCCTGGGCTTAAACATTTCATCGCTCAAGCCATGAGTCGGATGCCGTTCTACACGAGCTGCGGGACGAAGTGTACATCGTGCAAAGGCTCGTTGTATCTGTCCGTGATGTCTTGTAGAATATCGATATAGCGTTTGGAGTTTGTAGCAGTTAAATATCTCCACATCCGCCCTTTTAAGGTCCTATTAAACCGCTCGACGATGCACGCTTTTAAATGGTGGCTGTTGCAAAATGTTGTATGTTGTACTTTTTTGTCATGCTTTGGAAATGTTTATTAAAAAATTCTTTCCCATTATCTGTCTGTAGTTTACGGGGCACCCTGCCCTCATCCAGTATAGATTGGAAAGCTTTAGACACCTCGACACCGGATTTGTTTTTTAAAACTCGAGTCCACGCATATTTACTAAACATGTCTATGCACGTCAACAGAAAATGAACGTTGTCGTTTTCCTTGGCGTATGCAGACATATCGACCAGATCTGCCTGAAACTGCATATCAATACCATAAACAAAAACACGATTTCTTTTGTATTTTAGTGGTGCAGTTCTGTGTAACGTGTAAGCATCCTCGCCGGCAAGCCAATCCGAAACTTGTTTATCTGTTAAACGAACATCCTGTTTCCTTTAAAACACCGTCTTTTAAACGATCTTTACCACCCGCATTTGAAGTAATAAAAAGTAATAGACTTTTTTCAGGTCTGCTGTCATGTCTCCTAACATGTCGACACTTTAACAATCACAAAAGAATAACACAGATGGTCTTAAACGTCTTGGTATTTATTTCAGTAAAAGATCATAAACGTTATCATACAACATCATTGAGGGAGTGTAGGAATTTTATACACATCACAGTGTTTTTGTCAACCACATACGCTATAAATGCGTCGATTATTTCACAGACATCTGTCTGGTCATTTTTCGACAGCAGAATTTCACACACATCATACACATACGTACACATACATAAAATGTCTGCAATTCTAATACGTCTGCCACATTCAGTCACAAGATCTAGTATTTTTGTGATAGAAAACAAAATCGGTTCGCATGCGTTAATACACATATGTACCAAAGCAGTCCAATCACACACCGTACCTCGCACAAGACACATCTGATTCACGAGATTTGTTAGACGTCTCGGGTCAACATCGCATCCGTTTACAGCTACGGATACACCAACACAGTCCGTAAGGCATTTGTACAACAGACTGGACATCTCGCACCTAATACGGCGTTTAAGCAGACTCTTTGTTAATCCTGTAGCACTGCACACATTCCCCATCTCAAACGGTTGGTATGACCCCCTTCCAGCTGTCCACGTCGTCGTAGACGATCTGCTCGCTGCTGACATCCACAAGTTTCTCTCTGACCTCGTTAAGCCTTTGCACGATGTACACTTCGTCCCGTAGCTCGTGTAGAACGGCATCCGACTCAAGGCTTGAGCGATGAAATGTTTAAGCCCAGGCTTGAGCAGATCACGCGATAGTTCCTCAAAGTATTTGTCAAAGAAATACACATCAGGTTCGAAGAGACAAGAGTGTCTAAGCTGACTCAAGAAATCCACAAATATAAACAATTCACAACATTAAAGTCCATAAATTAAGTAATGTTTAATAAATGGGAATGACAGAGGAAAAAAGCATTGAACACACTAAGAAAAAGCAGTTCTCCAAGGCAAAGTAAGGCAAGCAACCAGCTGAAATCCGTAAGTAGTGAGAAAGTAATTACACCTCCTATCTGTGCAAATTAATATCAGCTGGTTGATGGTCTGTAAAAAGGCTTTTCGTTACCAAGGTGTCACACAAAGACATCTCATGATGGGTAAAAGCAAAGAGCTCTGCCAAGACCTTCGCAACCTTATTGTTGCGAAACATAGTGATGGAATTGGACACAGATGTATTTCAAAACTTCTGAATCTTACAGTAAGCACCATTAAGGCCATTATTCGCAAGTGAAAGCAACATCACTCTGTCATCAATCAGTCATGCAGAGGAGCTCCTCACAACATTTCTGACCAAGGAGTTAGAAGAATAGTTAGGAGAGTAGCGCAAGAGCCAAGGACCACTCTGAAAGAGCTCCAGAAAACCTTGGAGTCAGCAGGTACCATCATCACAGAGAAAACAATAGGCATTGCAGTCCACCGCCATGGCCTCTATGTATGCTCACCCCTCAATACTCCATTACTAAAGAAAAGGCATGTTGAAGCTAATTTAAAGTTTGCTACAACTCATTTGGACAAGCCTATGAAATACTGGGAGAGTGTAGTCTGGTCAGATGAGAGCTAAATTGAACTTTTTGGCTGTCATACCACACGCCATGTTTGGAGAAGAAATGGCACTGCACATCACCCTAAAAATACCATACCAACAGTGAAGTTTGGAGGTGGAAGCATAATGGTGTGGGGCTGTTTTTCATCGCATGGTACTGGCAGACTTCATATAATTGAGTGAATGATGAATGGAGCCCTTTACCGGGAGATTATTGAGAAGAATCTCCTGCCATCCACCAGGATTATAAAGATGCAACGTGGATGGACCTTCCAGCAGGACAACGATCCTTAGCATACAGCAAAGGTGTTAGAATGGCCCAGTCAATCACCTGACTTGAATTCAATTGAGCAAGATTTAAAGACAATATGTTTAGAAGAATGAGCCAAAATCACACCTGAATACTGCAGCCAATTATTTTCTTCATACAGGAAGCATCTTGTAGCGGTCATTACGAACAAAGGCTTCTCCACTAAGTATTAAATATATTTCAGTTAGGGTGTTCAATGCTTTTTTCCTGTGTCATTCTGCTTTATTACACATAACTTCATTTATGGATTTAATGTTGGATTTCTTTATATGTGTGGAATTCTTGAGTTAATACTGAAGTCTGGAAAAAAAAAAAATCATGTGAATTCCCTCATTGGAAATATATTTAATGAGAAAAATGTTGATGCATTCAATACTTGTTTCCCCCACTGTATATATACACACACAGTTGTGGTCGGAAGTTTACATACATATTGTGAACATGAATGTCATGGCAATATTGCTCTTTCAGTAATTTCTTTGAACTGTTCTTTTTCTGGGGCAGATTGATTGTACAGCATACATCTTTAATTAAAAAAAACAAACAAGAATTTTGTTCACAAGTTTTAATTTATTTGGAGTTTTCTGTAGCCAACACAAGGTCAAAATTATACATACAGGGTCAAAAATATACATACAGCACGCCTAATATTTAGTTGAATGTCCCTTAGCAAGTTTCACCTCAAGCAGATGCTTTTGGTAGCCATCAACCAGCTTTTGGCAGAATTCTGTTTGAATATTTGACCACTCTTCTTGGCAGAATTGGTAAAGTTCAATGATATTTGTTGGTTTCCTGGCCCTGACTCGACTTTTAAGCACAGTCCACAAATTTTCAATAGGGTTGAGATCAGATTTTCCGAAGGCCATTCAATAAGCTTAATGTCAGCCTGCTTTATCCATTCCACAACCAGCTTTGATGTGTGCCTGGGGTCATTGTCCTGTTGGAACACACAATTGTGTCCAAGTTTCAACCCTCTATCTGATGGTTTGAGATTATGCTGAATAATTCTAAGGTAGTCCTCCTTCTTCCTTATTCCATCCACTTTGTGTAGTGCACCAGTTCCACTGGCAGCAAAACAGCATCAGAGAATGATGCCACCACCATGTTTAACAGTTGGTACAGTGTTCTTGCGGTTGAATGCCTCACCTTTACTCCTCCAAACATACCTCTGATCATTGTGCCCAAAAAACTCAATCTTTGTCTCATCTGACCATAAAACCTTCCTCCAGAAGGCTTTTTCTTTGTTCATATGGTCTGCCGCAAACTTTAGATGGGCTTGAACGTCTCAATTTTGGAGCAGGGGCTTCTATCTTGGATGGCAGCCTTTCAGTCAGAGAAGCTGCCAGCTGTAGTCAATCTTTATCACTAACAGGAAACTAAGAGGCCTTGGTCTTGGCAAATTAAAGGACATTTAGGAACTTTCAGAATGACTGAATTAATAATCTAAGTGTTTGTGTATATATTTTTGACCCTGTATGTATAATTTTGGTCCTATGTTGATTACAGAAAAGCACAAATGAATTAAAACTTGTGAACCAAATTCTTAATTTTTAAATTTATTTATTAAAGATATATGTTGTACAATCATTCTGCTCCAGAAAACGAAAAGTTCACAGAAATTATTGAAAGCCCAATATTGCCATTACATTCATGTCCATGTCAATGTATGTAAACTTCTGACCGCAACTGTGTGTGCATATATATATATATATATATATATATATATATATATATATATATATATATATATATATATATATATGTATATATTTATATATATTTATAATATCTCACAAAAGTGAGTACACCCCTCACATTTTTGTAAATATTTGATCATATCTTTTCATGTGACAATACTGAAGAAATGACACTTTGTTACAATGTAAAGTAGTGAGTGTACAGCTTGTATAACAGTGTAAATGTGCTGTCCCCTCAAAATAACTCAATACACAGCCATTAATGTCTAAACCGCTGGCAACAAAAGTGAGTACACCCCTAAGTGAAAATGTCCAAATTGGGCCCAAAGTGTCAATATTTTGTGTGGCCACCATTATTTTCCAGCACTGCCTTAACCCTCTTGGCCATGGAGTTCACCAGAGCTTCACAGGTTCCCATTGGAGTCCTCTTCCACTCCTCCATGACGACATCACAGAGCTGGTGGATGTTAGAGACCTTGTGCTCCTCCCCCTTCCATTTGAGGATGCCCCACAGATGCTCAATATGGTTTAGGTCTGGAGACATGCTTGGCCAGTCCATCACCTTCACCCTCAGCTTCTTTAGCAAGGCAGTGGTCGTCTTGGAGGTGTGTTTGGGGTTGTTATCATGCTGGAATACTGCATACTGTTCATGCTCTGCTTCAGTATGTCACAGTACATATTGGCATTCATGGTTTCTCACTGAAATGTAGCTCCTCAGTGCCGGCAGCACTCATGCAGCCCCAGACCATGACACTCCCACCACCATGCTTGACTGTAGGCCAGACACACTTGTCTTTGTACTCTTCACCTGGTTGCTGCCACACAAACACTTGACACCATCTGAACCAAATAAGTTTATCTTGGTCTCATCAGACCAGAGGACATGGTTCCAGTAATCCATGACCTTAGTCTGCTTGTCTTCAGCAAACTGTTTGCGGGCTTTCTTGTGCATCATCTTTAGAAGAGGCTTCCTTCTGGGACGACAGCCATGTAGACCAATTTGATGCAGTGTGTGGTGTACGGTCTGAGCACTGACAGGCTGACCCCCCCACCTCTTCAACCTCTGCAGCAATGCTGGCAGCAATCATATGTCTATTTCCCAAAGACAACCTCTGGATATGACGCTGAGCACCTGCACTCAACTTCTTTGGTCGAGCGTGTTGATGCATGTTCTGAGTGGAACCTGTCCTGTGAAACCACTGTTTTCTCTTTTGTGAGGTACAGCAACTCTGTATTGTATAGCATTTGGAACTGGAAAATAGTTCAGGGGGGATTCAAACACAAAATGTCCCCCTAGCTATACCACTAGGGATCATTATAGATCAAAAGTTTGCTAGGGTAACTTGAAGTAAGGCCAATGATTTATAGATCATTTGAAGTATTTTGTAATGAATTATGCAATGATTTTATACAGTTTAACCACACTATCTGGTTTTAGTAAGGACTCTGGCTGTTGCAGTCTGGGTTAGCTGAAATTTGATTGGCATTTACATGATAACTGTCATGTAACCAGAGAAGGAACTCTGAACTACAGTTCCCAGCAGCCACTGCATCACAGTCACATGACCACCTGCACCTGAATCACGGTCCTGGTAATTGAGCACTCGTGTAAATAGCCACAGTTTGCACTGCACGCTTGGTCTCACGTTTGTCTTTCTTTACCTTTGTCCCTGTTGCCGTGTTTTGTTCTTTGGTTTATGTTTAGTCTTTGCCACAGTGTTTTGCATTAAAGTCATAGTGTCTTTTGTATGTTTGTTTTGTTCTTTATTTAACGTTGAAATCTGCACTTGCATCCGTCTCAACCTCCATATGTGACAGAACGTGAGACCATGAAACTGGATGCAGCAGAATTTTTCAGGGTCCAAGAGTCTCTGAACAAGAGGGAGAAGCCGAAGTGGGAGCTTTATAACCAGCCTTATAACCATATAATTCTTTGCTTCACACCATATGTCGCTCCCCCTTCCTGCTCCATGGAGCACATCGTTCCCCCGCCTGCTTTGCAGAGAGCATTGTTCCTCCCTCTGGCCTCGCAGAGAACTTTGCTCCACATTCAAGCCAAGCCGGGGATATCATGGCATCTCTCTATGGTGCAGAAGAGACTGCTCCACACCTGAACATCAGAGACCACAGTCAGTTCATGCCTGAAACCAATGTCACGACCAACCAAGTTCTGCCTTCCTGTCATGCTGAGGACATCACTCTGCCTTCCTGCTCGGCTGAGGACTTTGCTATGCCTTCCTGCTTGGCTGAGGGTGTTGCTCTGCCATCCTACTTCACTGAGGATGTCGCTCTGCCTCCATGTTCCACTGAAGACGTCGCTCCTTTTCTTTGCTTCACACCATATGTCGCTCCCCTTTCCTGCTCCACGGACTGCATCGTTCCCCCGCGTGCTTTACAGAGAGCATTGTTCCTCCCTCTGGCCTCGTGGAGAACTTTGCTGCATTTATTACTGTACAAGAGGGTCATGCCAGATACTGAAAGCAAAGGCTCACATACTTTTGCCACTCACAGATATCTAATATTGGATCATTTTCCTCAATAAATAAATGTCCAAGTATAATATTTTTGTCTCATGGTTTATTAGGTTCTTTTATCTACTTTTCAGACTTTTGTCTGGGCCTGGCTAGCTTAGCAGCTCAAAGTTGTGTAGCTCTTCCCACAGTCCACCATTTATTCCTCCTGAGCTTTATTCTTCAATGTTCAGCAAAAGTTGGCAATGACAGACATGTTCGCCAGTGCTTCCAATGAACACCTCTTTAAGTTTTTCCCAATTGGTGGAGTAAACATGTAGCATGCACCGTATTTGTGTACCCGAAGTGGCCACTGCATGGTATCACACCACCATCTCGGAAGTCTGTATGACCTAAAGTAGTTTGTAGGACCTGAAGTTAGGTTAAAACTTTACTAACCCATTAGGAACTCAATAATGATAATTTCATTGCACTAAAAGGGCAATGGGTGTAATAATATTTCCAAGACCTTGAACATTCCAAGAGAAACCATGGGGAGCATTACAGAAGATTAAAACCTGCCACAACATGGCACAGCAGCAAACCTGCCTGTCAGTGGGAGAAAACCTAATATTTTGAGAAAGGCCTTCTCATCAGGACAACAAAGAAAAACACCCGTGTTACTGCAAAAGACTTACAGTCTGACCTGATGAAGCCTGGGCCAAATGTGTCAGTGGAAACCAGAAAAAGATTACTTAACAACCAAGGACTTCACAGGGCGGCTGTGCCTCAGGTGGTAAAGTGGGTTGTCCACTAACCGTAGGGTTGGCGGTTCGATTTCCGGCCCGCATGACTCCACATGCCGAAGTGTCCTTGGGCAAGACACTGAACCCCAAGTTGCTCCCGATGGCAAGTTAGCGCCTTGCATGGCAGCTCTGCTACCATTGGTGAGTGTGTCTGAGTGTGTGTGTGAATGGGTGAATGAGACACAGTGTAAAGCACTTTGGATAAAAGCGCTATATAAGTGCGCCATTTACCATTTAGTTCATGGCCAGACTCCATGACGCACACCACTCTTGACAAAGAAGCACAAGAAAGATCGACTGGAATATGCCAGAAGAAATTTGGATAGGTCTGCAGAGTTCTGGGACACAGTTAAATGAAGTGACAAAGCAAAACTGAAACTGTTTGGCCATATGGATCAGTGTTTTTTCTGGCAATCTTGAGCTGGCAATATTGATCGTGTGATGAGCATCATGGATTTACAGAAATACCAAGCCATTTTGAGGAGGAATGCTATGCCTTCTGTGGTGAACCTAAACCTTGGTGACAACTGGATTCTCAAGACAAAGCTTGGTTAAGGAATCAGTCCTGGAATGTCCTGGAGTGGCCTTCTCAGTCTCTAGATTTAAATCCCATAGAAAATCTTTGGATTTCTATCATGGATTCAATGCTTATAGAAATATGTACCTTTCTAAACTACTCTTTTTTGATTGTTTTTTACAAATTGTATAGACGGTCAATTCATATCTATTTAAACCATCTCAGCACCAGCTCCAATCACTGGAATGCATACAGTCATGTAAAAAAATAAGTATATCCCATGGAAATTGTTGGCTTTTTTGACATATTTGGACAAGCAAACAAAGCAGTGACAAAACAGTGCTTTATAATGAAGTTGATATACTTGAATGAAACCACAAGGAAGATTTTTCAATAAATTATTCTAATTTAATAAATTCTAGTAATTTCTTTTGTGGAAAAAGTAAGTACACCCTTAGTCTCAGACAATAGTATTGCCCTTTTAGGACCCTTTATCTCCATTGTACAACATTGAAATATTCCACAGAAAAGCCACTGCTTTTATATGACATTATGTACAACATAGTGGTGAATACTTACTCAATAGTGTATGGACCCAGGGGATCCATTTTTTTGCTATACAGTATTCTTTTTCATTATTAGGGGTCAAGCCCCAAAGGTTCAAAGACCCCTGTTGTTTTCGTTAATTTTCTTATTATTAGACGTCAAGCCCCAAAGGGGCGAAGACCTCTATTGTTTTCTTCTTCATCTTCATCATCTTCTTCCGCTCTATGGCAGCCCATAGAATCGCTTGATGGAAAGTTATGAAACTTGGCACACAGATAGAGGACAGTCTGTTGTGTTAGCACAGCAAATTTGGAGTCTCTATTTCAATCCCTCTAGCACCACCAACTGTCCAAATTTGCACTCACATTTATATTAATAGCTTTTGAAACATGAATCCTAGAAACAAAATTATTTTTTCCTCTGATTCCTTGGCTCAAGATGATTCAAGCTGACCCTGTGACATTTTTCTGCCATTTTGAATTTTCTGAAAAACATACTTTTCCGAACTCATTCTAGGCCGTTTGTCCAATTTGCACGAAAATTCGTCAGCGCCATCTAGAGAGATGTACGACAAAAATGAATTCACAGAATTTTGATAAACCATACCATTTTTGAAATGCACTTCAACGAATTTGACAGCAAGCATGCCAAAATGGACGTGAGGGTATATCTCCGTAATGCTTTGAGGAATTGTGAAAAAACTTGGTACTTTTCATCTGCATTAGGCCCTGAGCTTACCTCCAGTGTTTTGGAACAGCACCAACTAGTGGTCACGAGGTATGAAAAAAGCATATTTTTACTTATAACTTCTGGACAGTTTGTCATAAAATCAACAAACAAGATGTCATTAGATTCAGTGTGGCATACTGAGTCAAACAATATGAAAAACTTCTATGTCGGCCATTTTGGATGTTGGCCATTTTGAATTTAGTCATGAAGTGCTGTATTTTACAAATGACTTGACATACCGTTATGAAACTTGGTTTTTGTCTTTGGCACAATGTTTTTGAAGGGACTCAAAAAGTTTTGGGACAATGCCACCTTGTGGTCAAAAATTCAAAAACTATTCCTAATATGCTAATAGCTATTGACTCCTTTTGCCTACTGTCATAAGATTGGTCTTGATCCATGGTTCATGTTGAGAACAATGATACCAATTCACTCATGTTTGAGCAAACTTCCTGTCCACAATTTTTAAGTGTTTTGAAAACCTACTTTTTCAAACTCGTTCTTTTTGATTTACATGAAAATTAGCCTGCATCATCTAGAGGCACTCAGAACATAAATATATTCACAGAATTCTGAGAAACCATACCATTTTCGAATGGCGCTTTAACGAATTTGAAGAACACGCAAAATTGAACTTGAGGCTGTTTCTCCGCAATGCTTTGAGGGATTGTGATGAAACTTGGTAAGGTTCATAATCATTATGCCCTGAGGTGATCTGAACAGATTTGGCCCACTGCCCCCTACTGGTCAGGAGATAGCAAAACCAGCTTTTTTGACTTATAACTCTTGAACGCTTTCTTGCATGATAACCATCATGCCCTGATGCTACCTGAGCAGTTTCAGAAAAGCATCACATGCAAAATTTCTAAGCAGTAGCTATTTTTAGTTATTTTTCAAATAAATGTTTTTTTTTTATGATTGAAAGTTTACATTTTCTAACTCCCCATATGGTAATAAGTTGGCACACTGATAAACGAGAATCGGATCATTAAACACAGCAATTTTGGCATCTAACTCAATCCCTCTAGCACCACCTACTGTCCAAAGTTGCACTTACATTTATGTTGATCATGCAGCTATATTATTATTATTATTATTATTATTATTATTATTATTATTATTGTTATTATTATTATTAATAATAATAATAATAATTTAAAAAAATTAATTGTGCAGACAAAAGCATTTGTCAATCCTGATCTTTAAATAATTTGCATAATATGAGAAACTGATTTTTCAAACTAGTCCCTAGGTTTTTGTATAATCATTATAAAGTCGGTGCTATAATACTCAAAGCTGTCCAAAAACTAGAAGGACACTATACACCAAAAACAACTTAATGATTTCAAGGGTGCTCAGTGCTCATGCAAATAATATGAATGTTCTTAATGGACACATCTCCAACCCTGGCTGTGTCGTGATAGTTTGTCCATGAAAACCATGAACAGGAGTGAAGTCAAATAATTGAAAATCATTGAAAATCATGAAAAACACACAAATCATTGAAACTAGCACCTATCTTAAATGATTTTGACCTACCTTAAATGAGAATGCCATTCTAAATGCACCCATACAGATCCCAGACTGCACAAAGTAGCAACCCTGAAGCCATGTAGTCTGCGTTACCTCTTACCAAAAATTATGTTGAGACAGTAAACTAAAGAGCTGGTCCACACTTCCACTGCCTGACTGGAACATTCTTTGCTCCTCCTGAATCCCAGGTTCAACTATTGAATGGAGTCTCTGCTTCAGAAACATGGCATAGACTTTTTTTGGAGACTGAGAAGTGTGAACTTCTTGCTAGCCGAAAGGCATAGCTCCAGATCACCAAGCAATATTGACTATTGACCATTACCTTGTCCAATCCACCCCAGCAGCCTTACCACTATAGGATTTTAACTGCCATATAAACTTCAACCTCTAAGATGGACTCAAAAGACCAGAGATTTCTGGCAGTGCCTCTTTAAGGGAGCACATGTACACTGGCTTAAGGTGATCCCTAAAATACCCCTTTTATTGCTCAACAGCACTGGTGTCCACCAGTGCATCCTAGGCTTTCCGCAATGACAGGCACTGATTCTTACTTATGGCTCTACGATTGAGAACAAGAACATGGTTAATGTCCCCAACCTCACCCAATGCAAAGGTGAAGTCCTTTCCAAAATGAGAGTTAAATTTGTCTCTCTCAATAAAACTTCTACTAGACACTCCAAAACAACCTGGAAGGCTGGTGGGTACCCTCTGGCACCTTCTAAGACAACTGCTCCAAGAAGGTGAATAATTCCAAATTGAAATATTCCAACAGTCTACCTCACGTCTTTAACATACAGTATATTTCTTTTTTGTTGACTGTGAAGACAGTGAAAGGTGTTAAAGGTGTTGTAGGTTCTAAAGCTAATAAATGTAAAGCCACACTCTGATACATTTTATAAATTTTCCTTCTTAAATTTCTCAATTTTCCATCCAGACTTATAATTAAACATCAGTAAATACGGTATATCCGTAAATTATTATTGATCACTATCAACATAAAATGGCACAATACATTGTAATAAGATTATTGGTCATATCCCTTCTAGACACTAAGATATACTGAATGATAACTATTATGAATGAATCAGCAAAAAGCTCTGTTCAAGACAAAATATTATTCTGCTGAGATTCATGGACAATAATAAAATATCCTATGGTAGTAATTGGAATATGTTGACTACTTGCAAAGGTGTGCTTGGACTGCTGATTGCCACTTCTGGCTATATTTTATTATTTATTTTCTTCTATGAATTATTCTTGCTTCATGGTTCTGTTATCTATTACAATAACTTGCTTTATCTGAAGCATGTTTTGCTAAGAAATTTGACATTTTTAACATCACTATATTAAATATGCTATATAAATTAAAAAATAACATTTACATGTATTACTGTCAAAATTTATTTTAAAAAAAAGAAAAAAAAGTATTATATAATTATAACATGCAGTGCTGACCTTGAACTGCAAGATGTATCCTGGTTGGACAATTAGCTCTTGAGTAGCCAAGATGTTGTAGGTTCCATCATGGTTTTTGTTGGACCAGTAAAGATGGAAAGAAGGATTGCCACAAAAACCAGCTGTTCGCACACCATTTGGATAGAAACTCCAGTTTTCTTCATGAGATATACCCTCTGAGGGTTTGTTGAGTGATGAGAGTGTTGAAAGAAAGAGAGAGAGAGAGAGAGAGAGAGAGAGAGAGAGAGAGAGAGAAATATGGTTATTTAATAAATATATAGGCACATGTATTTTTCTTATGGCATAATATTGATCAGAAAACTTATTTCTACATGCTTTAATTTTTTTGTTCTTTATGTTTTCATGTGGATGGTTAAGAAGCTGTGTGGCTTTCCAAATCAAGCTACAGTGCTGTGAAAAAGTATCTGCCTTTTATTTGATTTATTCTTTATTCTGTTTTTGTGTACATCTCATACTAAATAGTTTTAGATCTTCAAACGAAATACAAAAGCAACCTGAGTAAACATGCAATACAGTTTTTTATTTTATTTTACTGAAGCAAAAAATGTTATCCAACACCTATCACCAATGTGAAAAACTAATTGCCCCCTTAAACTTAAAATCGGGTTGTGCCACCTTTAGCAGCAATAACTGCAACCAAATGCTTCCAATAACTGGAAATAAGTCTTTCACTTACTTCTAGGTCTATAATTTATTCCTATGTTTTGGATCACTGTCTTGCTGCATAATCCAGTTGCGCTTGAGTTTCAACTTATGGACTGAAGACCGGACATTCTCCTTTAGGATTTTCTGATGGAAAGCATAATTATTCCTCAATTGTTGCATGTTGCCCAGGCCCTGAAGCAGCAAACCATTCCCACACCATCACACTTCCACCACCATGCTTGACTGTAGGTATGATCTTTTTGTAGAATTCTGTGTTTGGTTTACGCCAGATTTAACAAGACTTCTGTCTTCCAAACAGTTGACTCATCAGTCCACAGAACATTCTTCCAAAAGGTTTGAGGATCATCAAAGTGTGTTTTGACAAAATTCAGATGAGCATTAATGTTCTTCTGGGTTAGCAGAATGTACTTCAGAAGTGCCTGGCACTCAGGCCAAAAGGTGGCAAGCAGGTGTGGAGTGGTAATCATGCTGTTCAGTTTTTCACTTTTGTATACCTTGTTCCACCATTTAAATGAAGATGATGGTATTTTTTATATAGCCATAGTTATTTTACACAAGACCATTATGAAAGCGAACATTTTGGTTTTGGTAAGCGTGTTTTATATACGCCAATATATGACTTGTTAATTATAATGTTATGTCTCCTTATGTCAGGAGACATACATCAGTGCCCTGATCCTGTTTTAAGTCACAATAAGGATGTTAGGATGGGGAACTCAGTTGTGAAAATCCCCACTCTGGCTGTTGAGCATGGTCAGCATTTGGAAAATCACTGCCGAGTGGAGTGCTACAGTGGACGAGTGGAATGAAACTTAACTGTTATGAGTAAAGGGATTTAATTTGAATGGAAAACTGGATACAGGATACTTTTTAACATCAAATAAACCCGGGAGGATACAGAGGATTCCAGGATTAGGGGAACCAGAGGTGGAAGATGGTGGACTACAGCGTGAACAACCGGACTGTAAGATCTATTTGTGTTTCAAAGGGACTGCCCATGGTTCATCTCAACATTCGGAGTCTGCTCCCCAAGGTAAGTGAAAATGTGCCTTTTTTTAGTTGCAGTGAAACCTGGCTGGATTCAGAGATAGATATAGCCAACTATAGTCTGACAAGGAGAGACCGAAATAATAAAGGAGGAAGTGTATGTGCCTATATTAGATCAGTTCTGATGTTGAAGGAGAGAAAAGACTTGGACAATGCTGCAGTTGAAGCAGTCTGGTTGGAAATGTTTATACCCAAGAGTAAGTACATTTTACTGGGAATTTGTTATGGTACTCCAGATTGGAATGATTTTTCTGAGAGATTGGAAGAGTCTTTAATTGGATCTAAGTACAATATAGGTCAAGAGACTATTATTCTCGGGGATTTAAATACGGATATGAATAAAAAGGATTCTACATATTAAACATTTTAGTTCTTTTCGTAACTCATATGCTTTGAAAGATTATTTTTGATGCAACTAGAATTACTCCTAAAACCCAAACTATCATTGACATTACATTGGTATCGGATTACACTAAGAAAGTAAGTGGTGTTTTGGATTCTGGTATTAGTGATCATTGTGTAATTTACCTAACTAGAAAAATAAACAGAGATACTATTAGGTGCCATAATACAGTAAAAATTAGATCTCTTAAGAAATATAGACCATAAGTATTTATGGAGGAATTGAATAATGTTGATTGGGCAGTGGTGATGCAGTGTGATAATGTGGAGATGGCCTGGGATAGGTTCAAGTATTGGATAAAGTGGCTTCCTCTAAAAAAATAAGAATTAAGCAAATGACTGAACCTTGGATGACAAATAATTAAGGTAATAAAGGTTCGTAATGAGAGTTTTAATATATTTAAAGGGGACAGGAATGATTCTAACTTTGAGCAGTTTAAGATTAAAAGAAATGAGGTAAGAAATAAGATAAAAGAAGCCAAAATATTTATTTAAGAACAAGATTAGCAAAATCAGGCAAGATACAAAAAAATTATGGAGAGTTTTGAGTGATTTGAGAGTTTTGACACAGTTAATCATGCTACTTTGCTTTCAAAAGTTAAAGCATTGGGTTTCCTGAAAAGGCATGTGAGTAGATCCAGTCATACCTTGCAAATAGAGGTCAAATGGTTGACTTTTAATGGTGTGTTTTCTGCTTGTTTACCTATTTCATGTGGCATTCCACAGGGGAGTATTTTAGGATCATTACTTTTTTATTGTATATTAATGACTTAAAAATCGCCTGTTCCAATGAACATTTATTACATGCAGATGATGCAGTAATAATTGTTTTGCATGATTAGCAAGAAATTGTTGAAGCCGAGCAAAGCAGAGAGATTGAAATGGTTTCTAAATGGTTCATAGACAATAGGCTCTCTTTGCATCTGGGGAAAACTAGAGTCTATATTATTTGGTTGGAGTGCTAAAGTAAAACAAAAAGTTCTAGGTTAGAAATGAAGGTTGGGGATATGATTATCATCTCTAAACAAGAAGTGAAGTACCTGGGATGTGTAAATTGACAGGATACAATACAGTTTTCATGAAATCAGAGAAAGAACTCTGAACTATAGTTCTCAGCAGCCACTGCATCATAGTCACATGGCCACCTGCACCTGAATCACATTTCTGTTAACGAGCACTCATGTATACAGCCACAGTTTGCACTGCATTCCTTGTCTTACGTTTGTCTTTCTTTGCCTTTGTCCCTGTCGCTGTGTTTTGTTCTTTGGTTTATGTTTAGTCTTTTCCTCAGTGTTTTGCCTCCAAGTCATAGTGTTTTTTTGTAGTTTGTTTGGTTCTTTATTAAACGTGTATATTCTGCACTTGCATCTGTTTCAACCTCCATATCATGACAACAGTGCCCTCGAATAATATTGGAACCCTTGGTAAATATGAGCAAGAAGGCTGTGAAAAATTGTCTGAATTGTTTAACTTTTTGATATTTTGTTAAAAACATTCACAAATATACTCTGCCTCATGGATACAATTGCAAACAATACACAAGTTTATAAAAATATATATCTTTGATAAGTACACAAGTGCAACAATTATTGACCCCTTTTAGTCAATACTTTGTGCTATCTCCCTTTGCCAAGATGACAGCTCTGAGTTTTCTCCTGTAATGCCTGATGGGGTTAGAAAATATATGGCAAGGGATCTGAACCATTCCTCCATTAAGGCAATCATGATGCCATGTATCCTAACAAAATTTCCAGGTCCTCTGACAGAAAAAAACAGCCCCAAAACATTTAAGAGTCACCACCGTATTTAACAGTGGGCATGATGCACTTTTCTACATGGCTACCTCTCTGTGCATGCCAAAACCATTTCTGGTATTTATTGCCAAAAAGCTCTATTTTGGTTTCATCTGACCATAGAATCCGATCACATTTTAAGTTCTAGTAGTGTCTGGTAAGCTGAAGATGCTTCAGATTGTTTTTGGATGAGAGTACAAGCTTGTTTCTGGAAAACCTTCCAAACAACGTGTCATGATGGAGGTGACTTCGCATTGTAGTTCTGGAGACTTTCTGACCCCAAGACACAACTAACTTCTGCAATTCTCCAGCTGTGATCCTTGGAGATTTTTTGGCCATTCTCTTCATCCTCTTCACAGTGCATTGAGACAACACAGACACACGATCAATTCCAGGTTGATTAATAACATTTCCAGTTGATTGAAACTTAATTATTAATTAAGTTAATTATTGCCCTGATGGTGGAAAAGCGTTTTCAATGCTTGTGTTATTTTCTTATACCCACTTCCCATTTTGTGAAGCTCAACAACCTTTTGCTGCACATCACAGCTACAGTGCATCCGGAAAGTATTCACAGTGCTTCACTTTTTCCACATTTTGTTATGTTACAGAATTACTCCAAAATGGATTAAATTCATTATTTTCCTCAAAATTCTATAAACAATACCCCATAATGACAATGTGAAAGAAGTCTGTTTGAAATTTTTGCAAATTTATTAAAAATAAAAAACACATGTACATGAGTATTCGCGGCCTTTGCCATGACACTCAAAATTGAGCTCACGTGCATCCTGTTTCCACTGATCATCATTGAGATGTTTCTACAACGTGATTGGAGTCTACCAGTGGTTAAGTCAGTTGACTGGACATGATTTGGAAAGGCACACACCTGTCTATATAATGTCCCACAGTTAACAATGCATGTCAGAGCACAAAGCAAGCCATGAAGTCCAAGGAATTGTCTGTAGACCTCAGAGACAGAATTGTATCGAGGCACAGATATGGGGAAGGGAATAGAATCATTTCTGCAGCATTGAAGGTCCCAATGAGCACAGTGGCCTCCATCATCCGTAAATGGAAGAAGTTTGGAACCACCAGGATTCTTCCTAGAGCTGGCCGCCCAGCCAAACTGAGTGATCGGGGGAGAAGGGCCTTAGTCAGGGAGGTGACCAAAATCCCAATGGTCACTCTGACAGAGCTTCAGTGTGTCTCTGTGGAGAGAGGAGACCCTTCCAGAAGAACAACCATCTCTGCAGCACTCCACCAATCAGGCCTGTATGGTAGAGTGGCCAGACGGAAGCCACTTCTCAGTAAAAGGCACATGACAGCCCACCTGGAGTTTGCTAAAAGACACCTGAAGGACTCTCAGACCAAGACCAAGACAAAGATTGAACTCTTTGGCCTGAATGGCAAGCGTCATGTCTGGAGGAAACCAGGCACCAGTCATCACCTGGCCAATACCATCCCTACAGTGAAGCATGATGGAGGCAGCATCATAATGTGGGGATGTTTTTCAACGGCAGGAACTGGGAGACTAGCCAGGATTGAGGGAAAGATGAAGGCAACAATGTACAGAGACATCCTTGATGAAAATCTGCTCCAGAGCGCTCTGGACCTCAGACTGGGGTGAAGGATCATCTTCCAACAGGACAACGACCCTAAGCACACAGCCAAGATAACAAAGGAGTGGCTAGAGGACAACTCTGTGAATGTCCTTGAGTGGCCCAGAGAGAGCCCAGACTTGAACCTGATTGAACATCTTTGGAGAGATCTGAAAATGGCTGTGCACCGACGCTCCCTATCCAACCTGATGGAGCTTGAGAGGTCCTGCAAAGAAGAATGGGAGAAACTACCCAAAAATAGGTGTGTCAAGCTTGTAGCATCATACTCAAAAAGACTTGAGGCTGTAATTGGTGCCAAAGGTGCTTCAACAAAGTATTAAGGCTGTGAATACTTATGTACATGTGCTTTTTTTGTTTGTTTGTTTTTTTATTTTATTTTGAATAAATTTGCATAGATTTCAAACAAACTTCTTTCACGTTGTCATATGGGGTATTGTTTGTAGAATTTTGAGGAAAATAATTAATTTAATCCATTTTGGAATAAAGCTGTAACATAACAAAATGTGGAAAAAGTGAAGCACTGTGAATACTTTCCGGATTTACTGTATATTCCTTTGTCTAACCCATTGTTATGAATGACTAAGGGAATTAGGGCTATGTGTTACCTCATATTTATACCCCTGTGAAACAGGAAGCCATGGTTGAACCATTTCCTGTTCCTAGTAACCCAGGTGTAACAAGAAATATCAAATATCAATGGGAATATACTTCAAATATATTTTTCTGATATGAGTTCAAAGAGTTGCCAATAATTGTTGCACACCTATATTTAACAACGATAATTTTTTTGGATAAACCTTTGTTATGTTTGCAATTGTTTGATATCCATTTTGGATCCATTTTTGTGAATTTCTTTAACAAAAGATTAAAAGGTTAAACAATAAAGACAATTTTTCAGTCTTCTTTGGTCATATTTACCAAGGGTGCGAATATTAGTGGAGGGCAACATATGTAAATTGACAGGAGACAATACGGCTATTTAAGTGTTGATTTGATTGAACATGGTTTGCATTAATCAGGCGTGGATGCGTCTAGTCCATCTGAACCCATGTCATAGATTGGGGAATTACAAACTACAGGGGAAAATATATTTTCACACAGGCCCAGTTGGCATTGGATAACTTTTCTGCTTCAATAAATAGGATTATCATTTAAAAACTACATTTTGTGTTTACTCAGGTTGCCTTTGTTTTATCTTAGATTTTGTTTTCATTTCTGAAACTCTTTAGTGTACAATATATACAAAAACAGAAGAAATCAGGATGGGGAAAATACTTTTTCACAGCACTGTATCATAAATCTGTCTATAATGAGAAAACTATACTCAGCAAACAATGTACCATTCAAAATGTTTAGTACCTTCATCGAAGGTATCCAGGAGAGTGCTGGGGTTGATTTCAGAGCCTCCAACCAGAATGTTATCTAGGGCCCACTGAGCACGGTCAGGATTGGGGGTTACCAAACCTGAAGAGACCTTGAATGGCTGCCACCAACGCAGGCGTGTAGCATTGGTCAGCGCTCCTTCAGGCAACAGAATGTGATCTCTCCTTACTGACAAATACTTCAAATAATCCATCTCATGAAGGAGTGTCCATGATATACCTTTGTGTGTGTGTGTGTGAGTGTGTGAGAGAGAGAGAGAGAGAGAATGGGGTGGGGGAGTGTGAGACAGAGCATAGGAGAATTCATTCTTTGTCATTTTGAAAATGAACATCAGTGTTAGGCTAAGAACAAACAGTGCCTAAAACAAACCTCCATCACAGGAATAATCCAGTAATACACCTTCTTTTCTGCAAGATGGATAATGACATGTAGTCATATTGTCTTCATTTCCAATTCTGGTCCAGTATTCTACATACCTAAGACACCCCATTATAAGACAGGATAAAAGAGTAGGAAGAGAGTCAGCAGGTTTTCTGAACCACCATGATCTGATACGGCATTGTCATGCAGTTATGAATAAAATTTAAGAGTACATGTTATATAAATGACATGTTCTAAAAAAAAATATCGTTATAAATTGACTTCAGTACTGACTTGGCTCCACGTAGGTCAAGGTCAGCAGTGACAGCCTGCCTTGTATTAGCTCCAGTAAAATACAGGGCCTTTCCCTCAACCAGTGCTCTACAGTCTGTGCATGGATGACCTCCCTCCAAAATTTGCCACTGTGAACCATGGGACCCCTGCCATTCAAAACGCTCCTTTAGGGTTCCCTACAAAAAGTACAAACAAGTGTAAACACAAACCTTTACATGTGTGTTTGGTTTTTATTGGTAGGAGTATATGCTATATATTAAACAGACTTTACCTTCAAAACTGAGTTAGCATAACAGTTGAGTCCAGAAAATCCTGGATCACAGAGGCAGCGCTGATCTAGACAGTCACCATGACCTCCACAGTGGTTCTCACATGCAGGTCCAATGTAAATGTTAACTACTGCCCATTGTGTGTCTGAATGTTGTTGATAGAACCGGAAACGAACAGCTCTGTGGTGTACCAAACAGAACAGTCAGACATTTCTTTGCAAACATTTTCTGCAAAATTGTTTTGAGCTGAAGACCAGTAAAGAGGGTCTTTAAATGCCAAGTCATTTAAATCATTTAATATTACTAGGCTAAAACATGTTATTATATCATAGTATATCAATAAACAGATGTTACCATGAAAAATTATCAGTTACATACAAGGAATTAATCTATTAAATGTTATTCAATCTAATAAATGTTATTCAAAGGAAGAAAAAAAATAAAATTTTCCTCAGAATGTGAGTTTTAGGTCTAAATTTTTAGCCACTTCTAAAAGAAAAAAGATCTGAGACCTAATACAGCTTTTATATATATATATATATATATATATATATATATATATATATATATATATATATATATATATATAAATAAAATACATCTATAATATATTCTTGTTATTTTCAATTCTGTGAAAACTAATTCTCATAAATAACATGAATACCCATTTACACACTGTATAGAATGACAAGTTGAAACATGCACTTACGTGTCTGCAAGGCTGTCAGGCAGAGGATAAACAGCTCTCTTCCAGCCTTCTGCAGGAAAGAAAACAGAAGGCTGGGACACTTGTCCCCCACAGTGAGGGTTAGCTGGAAGGCACTGTGGCACCAGGTACTTCCAGGATACACCAAAGTCTACTGAATACTGGACATGGACCTGTCGTTCGGCATCTGTCTCTGGCACACTGCAGCCAACTGCAATCTGCAAATATACACAATATACAGTGCAGTGTATACGACGATTGAATAAAGTTGTACATTAAACATCTAGAAACTAGTATACTGACAGAGGTCTCAGATATTACTTTTATGATCTGGATTATGATCTGTGTAGAGTTTCTCTGCATGTTCTCCCCATCTCCACATGGGTTTCCACTGGGTTTTCCAGTTTCCTCTTTCACCTCTGAAGAATAAGGCAGTTGGTGGATTTGCTAAGATAAATTGCATCCCTACCTCATGTGTCCTGAACAGGATAAAGTTGTTACTGAAAGTGAATGAAAATTGCATAAAATGTAATAGCTTTTTCATGAAACTCAAAGAAATCTTGGAAGGAAGTAACATCCTTCTCTGGCCAGCACTGTTAATCATCACTATATATATATATATATATATATATATATATATATATATATATATATATATATATATATATAATATATATATATACACACACACACATGTGTGATATTGTCACATTCCCCCCTGCAAATGGCGCTGCGGTGCGCGACGTGCATGGCGAGCCAGAGGGCACATGTGCCCACGCTGTGAGTGCGCATGGACAATAAGGCCTTTGTTTACAACGGACACGTGCACTTGTTTTGGTTTCTGTTCTGTCCCTTCCCCGTTTAGTTATTGGTGGAGGTGCGAGGGTGTGTTTCGATTGTTTCCAGCTGCCTGAGTTCATGTTTGATTGCGTTTGTCATTTAAACCCCCATGTTGCTGCGCACTTCGTGCAGTGGTAAATGAGAGTATGAAAGTCAATGAGTAAAGGTGTAACAGAGTGTTTAGATACGGTTAAGTTTCCATGTCCGGTTCTTGTCTCATGCCTCATTTCTAGTTTAATATTTAGATCTCGTTTTCTGTTCTGACCTTTTGTTTGAGAAATAAAGTGCTTCATCTGCAATTGCTTCCACATTGAGACCTGAATCGTAACAGATATATACACACACTAATATATTATATATATATATATATATATATATATATATATATATATATATATATATATATATATATATATACACATTATATATATAGTCGCGACGGACCGACAGCCGGTGCGCAGGATAAGAAAGTCGCTCCTTCCCCGACTGCCACGCAGGCACGAAGCGGACATCCCCGTGCCAAACACAATATCAGCTGGAAGGACCGTCACGGTGGGGCAGAACCGCCAACACAACACCAGCCGGCGATTGGGGAGTCAGTCGGGAGAATTCCACCACTCAGGCGACGGGGGAAGAGTATAAGAGGACGCTCTTCCGCCCGTGCAGGGGAGAGTACTAACTCGCAGACCATGTGCGCGTCCTTTTGCTGCCTAAAGGTATTCCGACCTCAGATACGGCAACATAATTTCTCTAATCTCTCTCTCTCTCTCTTGTTCTCTTCCCGAAGGTTCGGGTGCGGACGAAGACGCCAGCTGGTGAGCTTACACACGACGGTGGATGACGGCACGGGAAAACCCCACACCCTTCTAGGGAATCCCGACATGCCCTCGAGAGCATTGCAACGCCAGCCACAACCCCACAAAACCTCCCACACTCACCCACACACACCTCCTCACTTCAGACAGCACCACGTAAGAGAAATAAAAGATTAATCACTGTATCATTGCAACCAGTTTCCTGTGTATCTGTGCTCCACCCCCCCCGGGCTATTTCCCTTACATTGGTGGAGGATGCAGGCATAGAGCACAGACCCGCCAAAAAAAAAAAAAAAAAAAAAAAAAAAAAAGGTAAAGCGGCAGGGAATTTTATTGATCAGAGCACAACCCAGGCATTTCATGGACAAACAAGGAATTCACGCACTGGTCCACACATTGCCTTGCACACTGCCTACAGACACCAGTGGTGCAGCTGGCGGCCACCTCCATCGAAAGCTCAGATCAAACCACTCCAGTTCACATTCCACCAGAATATCATGATCTCAAGGAAGCATTTAGCAAGGAGTAGGCTAGCAGATTACCTCCACATCGACCATATGACTGTGCCATCGAACTGCTTCATGGAACTATGCCACCTCGAGGAAGGGTGTATCCCTTATCACAGACTGAGCAGAGAGCTATGGAGGAGTATATTCAGGAGGCACTGCAGCAGGGCTACATAAGACCGTCTACATCCCCTGCGTCAGCAGGGTTTTTCTTTGTGGACAAGGAAGCAGGAGGGCTCAGGCCATGCATCGATTACAGGGGTCTTAATCAATGCTGCGTAAAGTATCGTTATCCTCTTCCATTGGTTCCGGTTGCCCTAGAACAACTCTGAGCTGCCACCATCTTCACCAAACTGGACCTCTGTAGTGCATACAACTTGGTCCGTATCAGAGAAGATGAGTGGAAGATCGGTTTCAGTACCACCTCAGGTCACTATGAATATTTGGTAATGCCATATGGACTCTCTAGCACCCCCTCAGTCTTTCAGTGTCTGATCAATGACATCCTAAGGGACATGCTGGTACACACTGTCATCATCTACATCGATGACATACTGATGTATTCCAGTTCCCCGGAGGAACATGTCCCCCACGTCCGGAAAGTCCTTCAAATACTACTCAAGCACCAGCTTTATGTCAAAGCAGAGAAATGCGAGTTCCACAAACATACCATGTCGTTCCTGTGCTACATCATCAGCCCGTCCAGGCCATTCGTTGTGGAGGTCGATGCGTCCGAGACAGGTGTAGGAGCCATCCTCTTTCAACCTCTTTCAATGTTTCGGTCAGAGGTCAAAGTGGTCCAGTGTCTTCTTTTCACGGAGGCTGTCATCAGCAGAGAGTAACTATGACGTGGGGAAAGTGGCAGCAGTGGCTGGAGGGGGCAACACACCCTTTCATCATTTTTATGGACCACAAAAACCTAGAGTACCTAGGTACTGCCAAGCGTTTGTCACCTCGTCAAGCCCGCTGGTCCCTATTCTTCTCAAGGTTCCAGTTCACCCTGCTGTACAGACCAGGATCCAAGAATACTAAGGTGGATGCTCTCACTCATCTAGACAGCACTGAGGTTCGAAGGAGCCATGAAGAGTTCATTCTCCCACCATCCTGTATCGTCAATGCCTGGAGTGGGAGTTGGACCAAACCTTAGCAAGCATTCCCAGGTCACAGGTTCCAGCAGCATGCCCCTCTGGAAGACAATTTGTGCCTGAGCAGCACTGACAAGAACTTATTGTCTGGGCCCACATGGCTGTCGCCACAGGTCACCCAGGTGCGCACCGCACTTACCATCTGTTGTGGGCTAAGTACTGGTGGCCAAATATGACAAGGGAGGTAAACTGTGTAGTGTCTTCCTGCTCAACGTGTTCCCAATGTAAGGTTCCAGTTGGCAAGCTCAATCCCCTACCCATACCAGAACGCCCCTTGTCCCACATATCCATTGATTTCATCACAAACCTACCAGAATCCCAGGGAAACATGACTATTCTAGTGACGGTGGATTTTCCAAATCTATATGCCTCATTTCACTACAGGCCCTCCCCACAGCCTTGATGACAGCCAAAGTGCTTTCAGCACGTGTTCAGGTACTTCGGCTTCCTGGAGGAAATAGTCAGTGATCGAGGACCTCAGTTCACGTCAAGGGTATGGTCCAGTTTCATGGAGAAAATGGGGACGACCGTCAATCTCACATCTGGCTGCCACCCACAAGCAAATGGCCAAGTGGAACAGGCTAACCAAGAGATTGGAAGGTTCCTCAGGACAGTAAATATTTGATTATATCTTTTCATGTGACAACACTGAAGACATGAAACTTTGCTACAATGTAAAGTAGTGAGTGTACAGCTTGTGTAACAGTGTAAATTTGCTGTCCCCTCAATATAACTCAACACACAGACATTAATGTCTAATCCGCTGGCAACAAAAGTGAGTACACCCCTAAGTGAAAACGTCCAAATTGGCCCCAATTAGCCTTTTTCCCTCCCCAGTGTCATGTGACTTGTTAGTGTTACAAGGTCTCAGGTGTGAATGGGGAGCAGGTGTGTTAAATTTGGTGACATCACTCTCACACTCCCTCATACTGGTCACTGGAAGTTCAACATGGCACCTCATGGCAAAGAACTCTGATGATCTGAAAAAAAGAATTGTTGCTCTACATAAATATGGCCTAGGCTATAAGAAGATTGCCAAGACCCTGACACTGAGCTGCAGCACGGTGGCCAAGACCATACGGCGGTTTAATAGGACAGGTTCTACTCAGAACAGGCCTTGCCATGGTCGACCAAAGAAGTTGAGTGCACATGCTCAGCGTCATATCCAGAGGTTGTCTTTGGGAAATAGACGTATGAGTGCTGCCAGGATTGCAGCAGAGGTTGAAGGAGTGGGGCGTCAGCCTGTCAGTGCTCAGACCATACGCCGCACACTGCATCAAATTGGTCTGCATGGCTGTCCTCCCAGAAGGAAGCCTCTTCTAAAGATGATGCACAAGAAAGCCGGCAAACAGTTTGCTGAAGACAAGCAGACTAAGGACATGGATTACTGGAACCATGTCCTCTGGTCTGATGAGACCAAGATGAACTTATTTGGTTCAGATGATGTCAAGCGTGTGTGGCGGCAACCAGGTGAGGAGTACAAAGACAAGTGTGTCTTGCCTGCAGGCAAGCATGGTGGTGGGAATGTCATGGTCTGGGGCTGCATGAGTGCTGCCAGCACTGGGGAGCTACAGTTCATTGAGGGAACCATGAATGCCAACATGTACTGTGATATACTGAAGCAGAGCATGATCCCCTCCCTTCAGAGACTGGGCCGCAGGGCAGTATTCCAGCATGATAACGACTACTGCCTTGCTAAAGAAGCTGAGGGTGAAGGTGATGGACTGGCCAAGCATGTCTCCTGACCTAAATCCTATTGAGCATCTGTGGAGCATCCTCAAACGGAAGGTGGAGGAGCACAAGGTCTCTAACATACACGAGCTCTGTGATGTCATGGAGGAGTGGAAGAGGACGCCAGTGGCAACCTGTGAAGCTCTGGTGAACTCCATGCCCAAGAGGGTTAAGGCAGTGCTGAAAAATAATGGTGGCCACACAAAATATTGACACTTTGGGCCCAATTTGGACATGTTTACTTAGCGGTGTACTCACTTTTGTTGCCAGTGGTTTAGACATTAATGGCTGTGTGTTGAGTTATTTTGAGGGCACAGCAAATTTACACTGTTATGCAAGCTGTACACTCACTACTTTACATTGCAGCAAAGTGTCATTTCTTCAGTGTTGTCACATGAAAAGATAACCAAATATTTACAAAAATGTGAGGGGTGTACTCACTTTTGTGAGATACTGTATGTAAGGACTTTCACGCATCACACCCTGAACTTCCAGGACCCCTGCCCGGGGGGGTTGGGGGGGCTCTATCATATCACAGCCAAACCGTGACTCACCGCAAACTACAAACATATCCACTGAGGACTACACTTCCCACACACGCGCGTGCTCGCCTTCTCCGGAGTTCTAACTACACATACCTGCATCCAATCACACACACACGCACAGCATATAGACTTTGGGAACATTCAGATGGCGCGAAATAAACGTTCAGTTGACTTGTTCTCTGCTGTTCTCCAAGCCTTTTCATCGTGTTTTGCCAAAGTGACTTTGACCATTGTTTCTGCTCTCGATCCCGATTATCTGCCTTGCCTAGTTTTGTTTGTTTGCCTGATCGCCTGACCCCTGCCTGTGTAACGACCACAAACTTTGCCTTTCCCCTTTGGATTATTGACTTTGATCTGCATACCTGCACTTGCTTCCGTCTCCGCCTACATAGCGTGACACTGGCCAATAAGGTGCTACTAGCAGCAGACAGTCTTGGCGAACTCTCACTAGAACTTGTGGGAGTAGAGTGATCGGGGGAAAAGCTTACAGACCTGAACTCACCCACATGTGCAACATAGTGTTCAGCCCCAATGTTGCAAAAGGAGTGAGGGCAAATCACAGCGGGCAGTGTGTTGTCTCCTTGGAGGTGAACACACTTCCACTTCCACTTGGCTGAACCTCCACCATATGGTCTCCACCATTTGTGGATAGTGCCCTCAACCCGAGACCTTATTCCCTGCCTCATCAGGATGTCTTCCCCCACATTCTGGTTGCCAGGAATGTACATTGCACTCACTGACAAAAAACATTCCCTCCATCCAGAGTAGAATTAGTTGCACCTGCCTGAACAGGGATAATGAATGTAAGCCTCCCTGGGGGTTGATATGACACCACTGCTGTGTTGACTGTCACAACTAACACATGGTGACCTCTTAATTGAGTAAGAAAGAATTTCAGTGCTAGAAATTCGGCCCACATTTCTAGGTGATTTATATGCCACTCCAGATGAGGGCCACTCCAGAGACCATGAGCTGGACAGCCATCTATGACCATGCCCCAGCCCGTGAGGGAGGCGTCTGTCATTACTGTGTTGCAATAAAGAGAGGCCCCAAGAGTGTGACCCGAGGCTAGAAACCGGGACACCTCCACATTTTCAGAGTATGTAGGCATCACCGTGTGACACTGATTATTCTGAGGTTTTGTCCTCAGACGAAACCCCTGAGTTTTCAGCCACCACTGAAATGGTCACATGTGCAATAGGCCTAACTGTATGACTTTTAACTGCTGCTGCCATAAGCCCCAACAGTCTCTCAGAGACTAGAGGGATGCCCAGACCCATCTTTATCTTCTCAATGTTGATAGGATTTACCCTACATGTCTTGGGGACAGAAATGCCCTCATCATAGTAGAATCCCATATAATCCCTAGAAAAGTCGTCCTCTGCACTGCAGAAAGCATACTTTTCTTGAGGTTCAACCTGAGCCCCATGCTCCTCATGTGGGTGAGAACAACATTTCGATGTTGACTCGCCAGTTCCCTAGATCGTGCTAGAATTAACCAAGCATCCAGGTAGTTTAGTACATGGATGCCCTGGAGGCACAAAGGAGCCAGATCAGCATCCACATACTTTGCGAAGGCGCGAGGGTATAAAGCTAGACTGAAGGGAAAAAAACACTATATTGGTATGCGTTGCTTCCAAACGCAAACGTCAGGAACTTCCTGTGACTGGGCAATATTTCTATGTGGAAATATGCATCTTTTAGATCTATCATCACAAACCAGTCCTTGAACTGTATCTGTGGAACAATACACTTGAGCGTGAGCATCTTGAACCTGTATGTCTGAAGAGTACGGTTCAGATGGTGCACATCTAAAATTAGCCACATTCTCCCATCATTTTTGTGGACCAGAAAATAACAGCTGTAAACTCTCCCTCCCTCAGGGAACAGGGTACATGTTCTATGGCCCGTTTGTCCAAGAGGGATCTTACTTCCTGCACTAATTTCGGGCTCTGCTCTTTGCTGACTACTATGGTGAGCACATCTCTGAACCGGGGGGTGGGGTCGAGCTCTGAATTGGACCTGGTAACCCTTTTCTATGGTGGACAGAACTCTTGGAGACACATTTGGCAGTATTTTACATACTGCTGGATGGTCTTTTAGTGACTTTAACTCTTGCATATTCCGCTGGAGGGAACGCATCAGATTTTCATTGCCCTGTGACAGCTCGCAGAGCAGAGAAGACTGAAAGCTTGGGAAGATATTTGCTAGGGGAGGCCCTACAGGGGTCTAACTGCCCTAAAAACCTCACATCCCCTGATACTTCCTTCCGTGGCCCATCAGGACCGCTCGTTCTTTGTCCGCTTGGCCTTTATGATCATTCTCAGATCAGGCCTACTAGCAGGCTGTGACTGTGGCCACCCAGTCCCCCTGGCTCTCTGCGGGGGCAGGCAGGCCACCACACTTGCCTTCTGTGCCACCCTCACACTACTGTTGACCCAGGTTCCACTCATGGATGCTTGGACAAACTCGACAGAATTAACTTGATGGCATTAACTGTACCACTGAAGTGGCCAGAAGGTTCAGCAGGGGCGTCCTGCAGGGAGACTTTATCTTTATCCCCCATCCCTGAGAGGTTGAGTCATAGGTGCCTCGCTCAACCAAGCTACCCATTGAACGGCCAACGTGACTGGCCATTTGCTTGTTCGCCTATGGAGACAAATCCGTGGTGCAGCGAATTTGTACTATTGCCTCTGGCCCAATTCCCTCCCCCTCGTCGAGCTCACTCAGCAGGTCTGCTTGGCAGGCCTGCAACACTGCCATTGTAGGCAGCGACCCACAAGTGAGACCCACTGCCACATAGACTGGCCTCCCTAAAATTCCTGCTGTTGATGGAGAGAGGTAGTTTGGAACTGCCTCCTCCACCTTTGGCATAGCTAAATACCTGTGCTGTTCATTCACCACGATTGCCAAATAATCCGACATTGCAGCATTATAAATGTGGCTAGTGTATTGTTTTCCCCAGAAGCTTGATATTTCATCATGCACTTTGGGGAAAAAAGGGCAGTTTTGTGGTCTGAGGGAGATTTACATTCATTGGGGAGAAAGTGCTCATCCAGTCTGCTATGAGCCACAATTGCCAAATAATCCGACATTGCAGCATTATAAATGTGGCTAGTGTATTGTTTTCCCCAGAAGCGTGATATTTCATCATGCACTTTGAGGAAAAAAGGGCAGTTTTGTGGTCTGAGGGAGATTTACATTCATTGGGGAGAAAGTGCTCATCCAGTCAGCTATGAGCCACTTCCTCTTTCCTGGACCAGTCTAGATTAAGCTTTTCTACTGACATAATCACTTCAAGCAGCTCTTTATATTCTTGAGAGCTGCTCTCCCTTTATCATGCAATGGCTTCCCCTTCTGGCTCCTCGGAGTCAGAGAGGGTGTTTTGGTTTTCCATACCGGAAGTAAGAGTCATGACGCGAGCTCCAAAATCCGGCAGAGAGCTGGACCCGGAAAACAGAGCAAGAGATAGAGCAGCGCTCATCTCTTGCTCTGTCTTCCGGGTCAATACAAGCGATACAATACAGTACAAGACAATACAAGACAATACTAGACCTCGAGATGCTCTGAAACCCAACTCCCTTCGGCCAAGAAGAGAATGAGCCACAAGCAGAGCTGTATGATAGTAAAGCTCACAATGTACACAGTCAGCATTCTCGAGGGTTTCCTCTCCCAGACACTTCACACAGAAATTGTGTCCGTCCCCCGTGTGATGAAGTGGGAGCAAGCTGTGACACACTTCTTGAATTCTCTGTCACTTATTTTTAAAGGAAAAGAAAAGAGTTTTTTTTTTAAATAGAGGAAATAAAGATTCTTTTTGTGAGCTTTTACACAAAGCAACCGACGTGCAGTCTCGCTGATGATAATAAGGCTGATGATGTGGTTCACAGGTGCGGTTTTTATTCACGCGACATGCCTAATTGCCACATCACCTGACCATGGCAGGCCTATAAATAGGCATGATTTCACACAAGCTTCAAATACTGGTCACACGAGGGCGCTTCCCACAGTGTGAAGCTCACACAACACTGAGTTCCCCTTGAAACGGAACAAAAGAAATCAGGATGTGGCAAATACTTTTTAACAGCACTGTATATGCATTTTGTTAATTTGCTATAAAACAGAAGTTGTAAGATGTACTTTTGAACAGGTACACACATCAACATCGTTTCATCTTTGCCATGTGCATAAAATTTCATGGACAGTTGTACATTGAAATGCATGTTGTAAGTTGCAGTTATTCTACAGCTGTGCAATACAAAAAATATGCATAAGAAGATAAGGGGGAAGATAAGAAAGAGGGGGAAAAGATTTACAAATACTAATATATATATATATATATATATATATATATATATATATATATATATATATATATATATACACACACACACACACACACACACACACAAAATATGTAGAATAAATTGGGGAACTGGTATGTATGCCTAGTAAGAATGTAGGTAAAATGCAGATTCTAACTGTAGACACTGGAAGATGCACAGCTACAGTATGTGAACAATAGTGTAAATGTGTAAAGTAAATAGTAGCTGTGTACAATATGTAGTGTATGAGCAGTCATCTACAGACATAGGAGAGAATAATAAGCAGATGAAGCAGCAGTACAATGTACCATTTAAAAAATTACAATAAATTAGATGTAGTAGTATACTGTTTATTACTACACATAACATACATCCAGTACAAACATAGAGAAAACAGTTCTAATCCTTATCTGTTGCCTATTTGCTGGGGTTTTGCACAATTTGCACATGGGGCAAGATCTTTTTATGGTTTGATTTCTAAATACTAACAGCACACAAAATTTGTCATAGCTTAGATGTTGAACATCACAACATATGTCTGTGCAATGAAATTCAATTACTACCTGAAATATCATTCCTAAAAAGAAAATGTTTGGAAAATTGCTCTAAACACCTCATCATTTTATGAACAATTTCTTAAACTTGAAAACATTAAACCTGATGAGAATAACCTTTGATAAAATTTTAACAGGTTTTCTGTCAAGTGATAAGACATTGGCCTTCTTCACTGTAAAGTGTAACTGATTATCTTACTAATAAAATTAAGTGACTATAACTTATTTTGAATAAGTTTGTTGACCTTACTGAGTTTAACCAAGCAATGACTTTTTGGCATGAAATGTTATTAAATTCAACAGATTAAATTAAGTTCTGCTTAAAATAATGAGTATTTTGTAAATTTTTGGGTGGTCATGCACAGTTCTACCTGTAGGTGGAGTTGATTTGCAAGCTGAGGGGAAAACGCAAATGGTGAGATGAGTCGGTGCTTGTTTGTCAAACTAATTGCTTAAATGCTTAGTTTACATTAATCAACCATATAAAAATCAGATTAAAGAGTTGGCATTGCACAGTGAAATTGTATGTGGTGGTACTATAATCAAATTGTTGGATTGTGTTAATCGAAATTAGCAGTCTAACATTTGTTAAAATCTGTGTATCTTCTGTTCATTTTGTATCGGTTTTGAAATAAAATGGATAATGAAAAGCAGTTGTATTAAAAAAATAATAATTTTCCCCGCAAAATTATATAAAAAAAACAAAGGCACTTTTAAAACGGAATAATTGAAGCTGAATATCTTCCATTCATTCCATATGTTTAAAAAAAAAAAAAAAAAAAAAAAAATTATAACGGAAACCAGGGTTCCCTTTAAAGAGAACTCAACTTTGTGTGAGCTTCACGTTGTGGGAAGCGCCCTCGCACACGACCAATTTCTGAATTTTGTGTAAAATCATGCCTAAATAGGCCTGCCATGGTCAGGTGATGTGGCATTTCTCGCATCGTGTGACTATATAAGAGCGCTGTAAACCATGTCATCAGCCTTATTGTCTGAAACGAAGACCAGATGTCAGTTGTCTGTGTGAACATTCCTAAAAACTTCCTCTCTATTTTTTAAGGACAAATAAATATTTTATATATATATATATATATATATATATATATATATATATATATATATATATATATATATATATATATATCTTTACTTTCCTGTCCCTCATCTCTTCGAGAGTATGAGCCATAGAGAGTTCAGGAAGTGTTATTCCCTGCTCCTGTTTCATTATGGGACAGGTCAGACATACTTTTTCTGTGAAGTGTTTGGGGAGTGGAGTGCACTATGGCGCGACACCGCTTCCAGCTCTCTCACTTCCCAGCTGAAGCGAAATGATTTTTGGAACTTCAGGACTATGGGCCGACCGCTGTCAAGGCAGCCAGCCGGCTCAGATCCTGGGATTCCCATATGGATCCGGTTTGGAGAGTCAACCAACTCTCTCTAACATGGAGCCAGAGGGAGGAGCCAGTGAGAAGGAGAGTGGTCCCTCACAATGGAGAAATCACCCCTTTTTTCCTGGAAGCGCACCAAGAAGTGCCACACTTCTGGGGAAAGCCGTGTTTATAACCCTGACATCGGACTATTCAGCCATCAGAAGGGGATAAACAGTACGGCTATTTTTGTTTAAGGTAAAGGAGGTGCTTGCAAGCCATGTTTCTCCAGTGATGGCAGCAAAATCAAGGGAGCCACTTTTGTCACCCAAGGAAACTTTGTTCACACATCCAACTTTGGTCATACTCTAGGGGCGTTTCTTATCACACAACGGTAATATCATGCGTCTCCCTCATGGTCTCTGGAGCAGCCCTTATCTAGTGTGGCATATACATCGCTTAGACATGTGGGATGTACTCCTAGCACTGAATTTCTTCTCCTAAGTTGTGAGGAAACAGTACAGCTGTGATCTCAACCACATATCAACCACCAGGGAGGATTACGTTCAGGCAGGCTCAAATAATTCTTCCCTGGAGGAGGGGAAGTTTTATCAGTGAGTGCATGGTACCCAGGCAACCGGATTGTGTGGGCAGACATCCTGTGAGGCAGGGGCTGAAGCCCGAGGATTGGAAGCTCCATCCACAAGTGAGTGAGTCCATATGGCAGAGGTTTGGCAGAGCAGAAGTGGACATGTTCGCCTCTGTGGAGACAATACGCTTGGTTCGCCCGTACTTCTCCCGCACCAAAAAAAAAAGGTCAGGGCTGGATGTCTTTCCCCTGATCGCTCTGCTTCCACAAGTTCTAGCAAGAGTTTGCAAAGATCATGCTGCTGTCACTGTTAGGAACACCGGATTGTCCAGCTCGAATTTGGTTCACGGAGATATCATCTCTGCTGGACAGTACTCTCTGGGAGATTCCCATTCTCAGGGACCTATTGTCTCAAGCCACAGGGTTGATTTATCACCCTCGGCTGGAACAATAGAAACTGTGTGTCTGGCCCCTGAGGGGCACCAGCTCATAGATTCTCAACTGAGGTTGTAGAGACCATGTTAAATGCAAGAGCACTATCCACGAGAAAATAGTATGCATTCAAGTGGCACAATTTTTATTGTGGCATGAGGAACACCAGTGAGACCCAGTAAACTACACAATAGCTACAGTCCTGGAGTACTTATAGGAACATTTCTTAGATGGTCTCAGTTGGCTCCTTCTACAACTAAGGTCTACATGGCCACTATTTCAGCCAGACACACCCTTATTGATGGAGCCTCTGTGGGGCAACATCCTCTAACTTTGAGGTTTATGTGTGGTATCAGACAGCTGAGGCCCATCTGTAGACCATGCATACCTTCTTGGGACCTTCTGTGGTCTGGGAAGGTCTGTCAGGTGCCCCATTTGAGGCTTTAAAGTCAGCTTCAGAGGAGATTTTGACCCTAAACGTAGCTCTTTTGGCTGGCCCTGACAGCTCTGTTGCCCTTCCAGTATTGACTTTGCCCCTGGATTAGCCAAGGCCTCCCTATATCCTAGGCCGGATTATTTCTAAGTGCCATAAGTCTGCTGCCCAGCCGGTAGTGTTGCAGGCTTTCTCCCCTCCTCTGTTCCTTATACCAGAATGAGGAAGATTGCACCTGCTGTGTCCAGTGAGGGCTCTTTGTACTTACATCCACCACTCTGGCCAGTGCCCTAAGTCGGAGCAGTTGTTGGTCTTCTTGGCAGTAACAGTAGAGGTGATACTGCATCAAAGCAGCACACCTCTATTTGAATAGTGGAAGCAATCTCTATTGCTTATGAGGCGCGTGGTCTCACTACGGCTCTGGGCATAGGGGCTCATTCAACTGGGGGAGTCACCTCCTCAAAGGCTTTATCTAAGGGGTACCCTTACAGGATGTGTGTGCTGCGGCGGGGTGGTCTACGCTGCACACATTCATTCAATATTACAGTTTGGCCTTATTGGCCAGCTCATATGGATCTCGGAGATAATATCTCTGCTGGACGGCACTCCCTGGGAGATTCCAGCTCATAGAGTCTGGTCTCTCAACCAAGGTTGTAGAGACCATGTTAAACGTTAGGAATGTCAGTGAGACCCAGTAAACTGCGCAATGGCTACAGTCCTGGAGTTCTTACAGGAACGCTTCTCAGCAAGGTTAGCTCCTTCTACAATCAGGGTCTACGTGGCCACCATTTCGGCCAGCCACACCCCTATTGATGGAGCCTCTGTGACAGGCCATACCCTCAGTATGATGGAGTGGATATACCTGTACCCATAGTTCCCTGAGAAGGGAACGAGACATTGCATAGCTTTGTCATACTGGGGCATGCCTGTGAATTGTGTCTTCACTTTAGATAATAGAGGCTGATGATGTGGTTTACACGCATGGGCGGTCTGAGTCCATGCAAACGTCTGTCTTGCCCACTCAATCAGAATTTAGGCAATGACAACATTAATCTTTCATTTTTTTGTACGATTTGTGTACCGGTTAAAAGCAATCTGAGGTGGGCTGTGTGTTAAGAAGTTTAAGGAAGGGTTGTTGACTGCCCCAACCAATCACAAAATTGAAGTATTTTTCTATGTTTTTACTGGCTGAAAGTAACAGTGCATTCTACACTAACGTGGTGGCTTCAGTCTGCTCATCTTTAGCTGGCAGGAACCGGGTCTTGCGACTTTTTAACTCAGTGGGTGTGATTGCCAGACGGACCTTATGCAACTTGCACTGTGATACCGCATCAGCACATTCTCAAGTGTAAATATGCAGCTCTAATACGTGCTGGCATTTTTGACTAAAGGTTTTATGTCCATATATAATAATATAATATTATTAAAACTAATGGTAGTATTGATATCTGAGTAAGACTGTCACCTCTATAGAACAAGGGCAGGGGAAAGTGAATATCCCTTACTGTTACCCTCTTACTGCCTTTGAAAAGCATGTAATGAACTTCTCCAAGCGAAAGCAACATGTTTGACGAAGCCACTGATGGATTCTGAACATTTTTCAGTTAGTTAAATAACACTCTGGTTATGCGAGCATGCCACAAAACAAAATAACTCCAACTCAAAAAATAAGACAGGAATAAAGTATAAATGAGGCATATTTGAAATATTTAGCATTTTTGAGAACACCTCTTTTGTTTTTTTCTTTCCAATTTTGAAACTAAATATGAATGAAATAATGTACACAGACAGATATATAATTATTTTTAAAGTGTCTTTGGTTTTTATCATGTTGGGAAAATGAAAAAAATAAAATAAAACCTATTTTTGTTATCCTTTTTTTTTTTTCAAATTTCAAAACTGATAGGGTGAGTTCAGCAAAAGTGAAACATCAGGTAAAGTGGGACAAATACATTTCATTCTAGCTAGCCCTTTAAATATCAGGAGCCAAGAAATTTTTAAAGCCATGAATAATTACCACAAGGGTCTTTGTCATTGCTCAAATGTTTTCATGTGCCTTGCACCATAATTGTGGGCATGGTTTGGTTTCACAATCTACCCAGTATCAACAAGAACTTGGTAAGTCTTCTTAAACATAAAAATCTATAAAGAATAGAAATTATCAAAACAAATATTTTTTCTTTTGTATTTATTAAATTATTATTAAATAATGTATTGCCACAAAATTTGCATTTAATTCTTTAAATGTGTTTTAAGTACTGTCCCACTTTATCTAACGTGTCAGATACAGTGGAATGGTAGCTTTCAGTTAATGTGGGACAATATTTAAAGGCAATATTATGAATTAAGATTAATGATTATCATACTATTCTGAGCTAGCATGTCATGAACTATGTCATAAAACATTCATATTATGTTTTATGTATTCTGGTTTTACATTATTAAGGTATTGTGTGGAATATTGTGGCAGACAGACATAGCCTAATTTGAAAAAAAACTTTGATATCTTTCATACTTTGCCAACCACCTCTGACCAGTATCATTCAAAGTCTCACATATTGAAGGTGCTGACAGAAGCAAATACAGGTATGGCAGTTTAATAAAACAACAAGTCCAATAAGTTCAAAGGATCAGGCAGAAATCACGGTACATAGACAGGCAAGGGTCAATCGATCAAGCAAACAGTCCAAACTAGGCAAGGCAAAGAGACAAGGTTGTAAACGTGAACAAGGTCAAAACCAGAATAAACAAACACTGTATCAAGGTTTGGTAACGACAGAGACAGAAGGCAATGGAGCATATACTTTGCCAAGCATGAATGCATAGAAAGTCCTTTTAAACTGTGGTTGTGATTGTGCTGTGAATTGGATGCAGGTGTGCATGATTAGAATGAAGGCGAGTGTTCTGGGACTTGCAGTCCATGGCAGCCATGTTTGTAGGCCGCAGTGCAGGATGGGAAATGTAGTCATGGGTTTGCTGTGATATGACACAAAGACCTTGTTGTCAGGCCAAAAAGAGGAAGGGGCATTAAGACACAGTCATACATTCTAGCAAGCCCAGAACACTACTTTCTCTGCACTTATATAGTACTTTACACTGTGTCTCACTCACCCACACACAAATGGTAGCAGAGCTGCCATGCAAGATGTTAACTTGCCATCAGGAGCAACTTGGGCTTCAGTGTCTTGCCCAAGGACACTTTGGCATGTGGGGTCATGTGGGCTGGGAATCAAACCGCCAACCCTACGATTAGTAGACAACCTGCTCTACCACCCGAGCCATAGCTGTCCTTTTACTTATGTTGAAAAGTCAAAACAAGAATGAAAAAGAAAAAAAAACACAACAGAATAAGCACCTCAGATGAATGCAAAGGCTGCCACAGAAAATATGCTTCCAGTGATGATCCAGAAGCAGAAGAATATGTAGTTTTAGATGCTGCTGCATTTTTTTGCAAGCGGTGTTTATGGAGATATGACTTTTCGAAACATAGTCAACAAAATGGATTATTATGTTTTTGTTTAAAAGGCCTATTGATTTTCGCAATTAGGAAGATTTCCCCACCATTTAAAAATGATGATTGTGTGTGTTTGTGTAAAAATTAAATTGTAGCAAAAATTAAAATCACTGTCCCACTTTATCTAAAAATACTCAGTGAAAAGCAGTGCTTAAGGTTGTTGAAATGTCCATCATTATCACATTAACACTATATCAAATATTTTTTCAATACATTTATGTCACGTAATGGAGGTTAGGATGGATGCAAATGCAAATAAGAGCTTTATTATAAGAGAGACAGGAAGACAAATCCAAATTGTGAAACACAGATGAGGTCATAAACAGGCAAAGATCAGGCAACTGGCAAATGGACATAAACAAGGCCAAACAGAACCAAAACTATGATGCACGAAACGAGGAAGAAATCCTTAGTATTCTGAAAACTCATGTAATACTTTGTGATGAACAAAGGCATGGGGGTTTAAATACTAAACATAACCAGGGGTGAAACACAAAATAGCTGAGACTAATGACACATACTGGAAACAACAAATGACAATACAGGAGTGGAGACAGGACAGAAATGACAACAAAACACACGTGTCAGAAGAAAACAATGTCAATGTCACTGACAAACCCAGAAGCACGCACTCACACTTTGAAGCTTGCACTTTTGGTTTCAGGTCTCCGGCGCTAGCGCGAGGGGAAATTGTGACAGAACCAACCCCCCGTCCCCCACCTCCCCAAGCACTACTCCCGGAGTGTCAGAAAAAAATTCTCCCTCCTCCGGCAGTCCTGGCCCTCTGTACAAAATGTCTTCACAACCCCTCAGGTCCTGAGGCAGGCATTGTCCAACAGATAGCAGGCTCCTCAAGGAGCTGAGGGGCAGGCATGAGGTGTGGGCAGGATCGCTGGGGTCGCTAGACAGCACCCAGGCATAGGAAGCTGAGTCATCAGCTTCAGCAGGCAAGAAGGCAGAGCAACATCCTCAGCAGAACTAGAAGGCAAAGCGATGTCTTCAACAGAACAAGATGGCAGAGCGACGTCCTCAATGGAACAGGATGGCAGAGCGACATCCAAAGAGAAACCTGGCCTGGTACCATACGAGGCAGAGTAGGGAATGGGAGGTGGAGAAATGCCCTCAGCTGAACAGGGAGGCTGAGTGGCATTCTCAGCTGGATAGGGTTGCTGAGCAGTGTCCTGAGGCAAGCAGGGTGCTTGAGCATTGCTCTCAGTCAACTCTGCAGGCTGAACTTGGTTATCCATGTCAGCAGACTCAGGAGTCAGCAGAACTTGGTTGTCCATCTCCACGCCCTCGGACAGGAACATGGCTTGGGAGGTCATCTCTTCAGCCTCAGACAGCAACATGGCTTTGGAGTTCATCTCATTGACCTCTAGCATGAGCTCTTGAGATGAGACCACCTGGTGGGTCTCGTGCTGGAGCTCTGGGGAGGAGGTCACCACATTGACCTCTAGCTAGTGCTCTGCAGGGGAGACCACCTCGTAGATCTCAGGCTGGAGCTCTGGCACCGAGGTTGCCACATGGACCTCCGGCTGGAGCTCTGCAGGTGAGACCACCTCGAGGGTCTCAGGTTGGAGCACTGGAGATGAGGTCACCACATTGACCTCCAGCTGAAGCTTGGAAGAGAAGACCACTTATCGGGCCTCAGGCTGGCGCTTTCGGGAAGAGGTCACACCCCCACAAGATGTTCCAGTTCAGCCTTGGATTCCAGAGTCCAAAATACCATTACAAATATTCCCACAAACTGAGTTACATTCCCAAGTTCTCTGGCTCCCTTGTCCACTAGGAGCCACACCCACTGGTGGGCTGATCCAAAGAACTGGGACCAAATGAACTTGAGCCATTGCTTTTCCTCTGGCTTGTGGTCTGCTAGGCTATCAAAATAAAACTGCCAGTCCACAAGAAAATATTCAGGATAGCCAAAAAATTCATCATAAGGATCTGGGAGCTCCATGGCAGTCCATTGAGGAAACTGGATCAAATCAAAGGATGGCACAGTTTCCTTGGTTTCCCTGGCGTGATGTCTCCTCTGTCTTCCTGCTGCATCTATGGTGCGGCAAAGTATTCTGTCACTTAATTCACGAAATGGAGGTTAGGAAAGATGCAAATGCAGCTAAGAGCTTTATTATACAAGAGACAGGCAGAAAAATCCAAATTGTGAAACATAGACATGGTCATAAACAGGCAAAGGTCAGGCAACTGGCAAACAGGCACGAACAAGGCAAAACAGAATCGAAGAACGAGGGCGATAAGATCAAGACTATAACACATAAAACAAGGAACAAAGGCTTGGTATTCAGAAAACTCATGTAATATTTCGTGACAAGCAAATATACACAAGCGGTTTAAATACTAAACGTAATCAGTGGCGAAACACAAAACAGCTGAGACAAATGAAACATACGGGAAACAACCAATGACAATACAGGGGCGGAGACAGGACAGAAATCACAACAAAACACATGTGTCAGAAGTAAGCAAAGTCAGTGTCACTGACAAACCCAGAAGCGCACTCTAACACTTTGAGCTTACGCTTCGGCTTTCAGAGCTCCAGCGCTAGCGCGAGGGGAAATCATCAAAGGCTAGCAGTATAAAGTTTTTGTTATTGTGCCATGGTGAATCTACCAAAAACTGTCCCACTTTTGTGTAGTTCACCATATGTAATGAACAGAAGATACACGGACTTAAATTGCTGACTTACATTTGAATGTTAGATTAAGTGTGTTGTACAGGGAAAGGTATAGTTTATATAATTATAAAACGTTATATAACGTTAAAACGTTTGATGACTACATAGTGATTTCAAAAGTATTAATCTATATAGTAAGAATTATGTAGGTTTATTTTATTTTCTTCATTTGCAGAGCTTGTTTTGTGGAATAAAACAGGCAGTGGAAATGTAAGTATTGTGGTTTTCCCTGTGAAAAGAGAGATCTCCTACTGAAACATTATCACATAAAACATGGAAGCTACACCAATTCCATTCCTCCACACAGACTTTCACTCAAATCATTTCATGCATTGAAGGTGCGTTTAACAAGAACTCATTCCCAACATGTTGATGCAGAACAAACAAGTGGATCAAAAGATACACCCTTAATATTTCACTGTCCACTCTCTGAATTTAAGGAACCTTGCACAGAATCCTTCCCCCCCCACTTGCATCAACATCTAAAATGGAATGAAAATGTTCAGTGCCCATAAAAAGACTGCAATTGAGATAGCAGAATTTATTCAACATTTAATGCTCACAAACCTAAAGAACACCATTTCAGCAGTTAGAGGAAGTTAAAACCCAACATAGCAGTTGAGTCACAAAATTTAGCTGCAGATTTAACGCAAGATGTTACGGAAAATATGTCTTCTTGTCATGAGTCAATGGATTCCACAGAATTTGGCCAAGATGAAAATGAAGAACAGGACCAGACTCAAAATCTGATTCATTTACAGAATCAACTTGAATGTAATTTAGGCTTGCTCTTTCTTAGGATGTAAACCATTCTGCATATCTCTGATGCAATAGTACAGAAAGTAACTCAACAAATTAATCAGATCTTTCTTCTGTCAAAGCCCCTTTTGTGTAATGCCGTACAACAGATTCTAGCTGAACATGGAGTCAGTAGCTGCATTTACATGGACAACAATAATCCACTCTTAATCCGGTTAAGACCATACTTTGATTAAGAAACTACCATGTAAACAGCAATTTTTACTTACCTTAATCTAATTAAGGTCATAATCGAATTAAGCTCTAATCAAATTAATACAGGTGGAGTACTCCTGTTTTAGTCGCATTATGGACGTGTATTACAGACATGTAAACACCTTAATCACATTATGAGCGTCGTGTGAGAGTTTTCACCGCATTTTGCGACAGGACACGATCACACATGGCAGTTTTACGTTTTATGGCAAACAAGAGAGCACGGCTGCGTCCCAAACCGCAAACTTTCCTAATATAGGCCTGTAGTGGGGAAAAATACATGCATCTCCGCTACTATATAGACGGTAACTACGCGATTTGAGACTCAGCCCATGGCTTCAAGCAGTTGTCTATTAGCACGTATAGCATGACAAATAATTAACTGCACTTAAAGCGTTTGTAAAAATAAATAAAAACACCCCAAACTGTATACAGTACCGTAACAAAGACGAACTGTATGTCGATGCGTGAAATTCTGGAGGAACGTCGGATGGCGTGGCGCGGTGACGTAATGACGCAGGCTGTTAATCTAATTATGTTCTATAACATGTAAAACGGGAACAGGACAGGAGTATTCTAAAAGCGACTCATGTAAACACCTTAATCACATTATTATCTTAATCAGAGTAAGGTCAATAATTAGATTATTGCTGTCCATGTAAACGTAGTCAGTGTTTACTTCGATTATGACCTTAATTAGATTAAGGTAAGTAAAAATTGCTGTTTACATGGTAGTTTCTTAATTAGAGTATGGTCTTAATCGGATTATGAGTGGATTATTGTTGTCAATGTAAACGCAGCTAGTAATAATGATTCTGTTTTGAGAGTTATTGTGAAAGCTGTAACAGAATAATTTGATCTTGAAAATGACTGATTCTGGTGAGTCTCTCTCTACAGTCAGTAAAAGAGAATCATATGTTCATAACGAATTTACAATAGTTATGCCAACAGAATATAAACTTGTGAAAGACTCATTTGGATCATTAGTATATGTGCCAATTCTGAATGTGTTACAGGTGCTTTTAAACAAAACAGATGTCCTTGAGAAAGTTCTTGCTCCTGTTGACGGTGCAAATGGAATCAGCTCTTACATATATGGCACTAACTACTGGAATGATTTTTTTGATGGCGGGGTGCTACTGGAATTTACTTGTCCGGTACACTGATGAATTTGAGACTGCTAATCAACTTGGCACTCAAATAAATCACCAAAAGAAACAAGATGTTCAGTGTGTAATGGGTCCCCTTTCAATCAGAACTTCGACGTTGCATTTAGCATAACAGTACGGGTAGCTAGAAATAAGCATTCTGATCACATAGTTACTCTGGATGGTCTTTCTGTTTCATCATGTGCAGCAGTAAAAGACCTTGGTGTGATTATTGACTCCAGCCTATCATTTGATGCTCATGTAGATAATATTACTAGGATAGCCTTCTTTCATCTCAGAAATATTTCTAAGATAAGAAATATATTTTTACTACATGATGCAGAAATATTAGTTCATGCATTTGTCACCTCTAGACTAGATTACTGTAACGCCATATTGTCTGGATGTTCCAGTAGGAGCATAAACAAACTCCAGTTAGTCCAGAATGCAGCTGCTAGAGTCCTAACTCGAACCAGAAGATACGACCATATCACCCCGATCTTATCAACACTGCATTAGCTCCCAGTGAAATCTTGCATTGATAAAATATTATTATTATTATTAACTTAAAAAGCACTAAATGGTCTCGCGCCACAGTATCTAAGCGACTTTTTGGTTTTCTATGATCCGCCATGCCTACTTAGATCAAAAGATGCAGGCTATTTGACGGTACCTCGAATAGCGAAGGCTGCATTATGGGGAAGAGCTTTCTCTTATAGAGCCCCACAGTTATGGAACAGTCTTCCAATTAGTGTTTGGGACTCATACACAGTCTCAGTGTTTAAGTCTAGGCTTAAAACATATTGGTTTACTCAAGCCTACCCTGACTAGAATTTCTGTTATGCTAAGCACAGTCCTAATAATCTTTTCTCTCCCTCTCTCCTTCTGTCGAGCCACACACGATTTTATGGAGATACTAGAGATCCTGATCCTTTCTGCTCTCCGGGCCTGCCTGATCCGTTTCGGATGTCCTGCCTCTGGATGGAGCTCTCAACTACTCCAATTCCAGATTGCTGGGACTACGGTTGCTTCTAAGGCCAAACAGACTTCATATAAATCCATAATGAACTTTTTCACACTATCTGTTACCCAGGAAGGGTTCCCTTCTGAGTCTGGTTCCTCTCAAGGTTTCTTCCTCTTAACATCTTAGGGAGTTTTTTCCTTGCCACCGTCGCCACCGGCTTGCTCAGTTGGGATAAATTCGCACTTTTAATATCTGTATACCATGTTGATATTTCTGTAAAGCTGCTTTGAGACAATGTCTGTTATAAAAAGCGCTATACAAATAAAAATAAATAAAATAAAATTGTTTTATTGTTGCATTCATTTGAGTTGATGTTACTATGCAAAAAATGTACAGGTGAGCTATTTGTGAATTTGTAGCAGACATGAGTTTGTAACAGTTGTTGGTTTCTGCTAAATATGTCTGCAGTTCAAATGGATGACTCAACAATTTAAGAGATTGTTACTGAACACTTGTTAAACATGTTAATGTTAATGGTTGCGATATTAAAACTGAACAATCTGTTTCCTTAAACCAGTTTCTCATGCATTTATTTATTATAACACTGCATGTTACATGTAAATCCTAGTATTTTAAATTTGCGATAAATCATGATTAATCCCAGCCCATGACTGTGATTAATACAATTTTTAATCGATTGACAGCACTAATAAATAATATAGCTGCAAGCAGCAAAGATTGTGGACCATTTCAAAATTGACATGGTAGAGAAATGTATCCCACAGATACAACATTTCAATGCATTTGGATCAATGGCAGATTTTAAGTTCATTTTTGTAATTTTCCACAAATAATCATTGTAGAGAAAAATCCATCATGTGGACATTATGGGTTCTTAAGACCTTTTTGTTCCCCATGAGCAGCAAGGCTTGCATATTAATATTCAGCCACTTTGGCCTGGCGGGGTCGAAATTCCATCATTTTGAATATGTCAACTTTGAGGCATGGCCTGTAGCACCCCCATTACGCTGTTTATACCCATGCTTTCTGAGAAGTGTAAGTTTAGTCTCATGTTTCAGTGTGCCACAGTAGAACAATATTTAGCAAAATTGAACAAGCTTCATGTTTCTGGAGAAGACAACTTACTCTTTCTGTTAGCATTAGATGTGGCCAAATCAACCACAAAATGTCTGCCTAATAGACCATAAGCCCACCCTTGCCAGAAAGCCATGGATGCGTGTGTGTGGCCCCTAACTTAAAGGAATCAGTGAGAATTCGAGTGCGCGTGGACTGTGGAGGAAGGGAGACATCCACTGGCAGAGTGCACTCCCTTTTAACCATGCATGCATATTTCAGATATTCAGAATAAATCTATTTTTCATCTTACTTTCACCCATTTCTCAGATTTGTTACTCAACATTGTGAAGAGTCTTAATGTAAACTGGTGATTGAACTGGAGGATCTGTTTTATGACTAGCAGATGTATAGTTTCTACAGTCAAGCATGGTGGTGGGAGTGTCATGGTCTGAGTCTGCATGAGTGCTGGCGGCACTAGGGAGCTACATTTCATTGAGGGAACCATGAATTACAATGTACTGTGACATACTGAAGCTGAGCATGGACACCAGTGGCAACCTGTGAAGCTCTGGTGAACTCCATGCCCAAGAGGGTTAAGGCAGTGCTGGAAAATAATGGTGGCCATGCAAAATATTGACACTTTGGGCCCAATTTGGACATTTTCATGTAGGGGTGTGCTCACTTTTGTTGCCAGCGGTTTTGACATTAATGGCTGTGTGTGGAGCTATTTTGATGGGACAGCACATTTACACAAGCTGTACACTCACGACTTCACATTGTAGCAAAGTGTCATTTCTTCAGTGTTGTCACATTAAAATATATAATCAAATATTTACCAAAATGTGAGGGGTGTACTCACTTTTGTGAGATACTGTACATTACTAGGAAATCACCACTGCTTTGCATTGTGCACACTTAACTTTTTAAAAGGAATGTGTGCGCACCAGAAGGAATGTGTGCCACATTTTCAATTCTATGCATGAAAATACAAAAAACAAATAAAACTACTTGCAAACTCAAATTGTATATGAGCTGTCGATGTGGGCTGGCTTGCTATATTAACTGCAACAGCAACTAAAAACCGACTTCTGTATATCAATAAAATATTATGAAATAAAGGTTGAACTTTTGTAAGCTAACTAGCCACTCCAACTACCACTACATCTAACTAAACTTGAAAATTGAACCAGATGTGAAATCATTTTGGTGAAGATGATAACAGTGAAGAGGAATGCATAAAACTTCATACACTGACCTTAAACTGCATGACCCAGCCTTTGTCTGGGATGATGTCATGTGTAACAGCATACACCTCTTGGCCATCTGCTTTGCCACATACCATTACCTCCTCTGCGGAGAGGCAGAATTCTTGTACAGAGCAATCCTCTGAGAAGAGCCAGTGATCACTTACTGTGAAAGCAGTTCAAAATCGTCATTCAAATTGCATGAATAAAATTCTTGAAACATTATATACAAATGTACCATATAAAAAGCCCCACAACTTGCCTACAAGACAAAGTGTAGGGCAGATTGTGTTTGTATAAGAACACAAACACAATTTCCAGATAATACACATGAAATGAAAATTAAATTTCATAAATGAACATAAATTACATTTCTTATACTTTTGATTAATTTGTGTGCGTCACCTATTCATTTCCACATCCAAAACTTACTTAGGCCCTGTCCACATGTATAAGGATATTTTTCAAAACATAATCTTTACCCATCTGTTTAAAAAAATCCATTCAGAGGAACAGTGAAAATACCTTTGTCCACACAGAAACATTTTAAAACCTCTGAGATGTGCAATCTGGCCAAATAGGTAATGATATTATGTCAAACTGTTATGTCAACTCTCAGATATAATTTTAAGGGCATGTACAGCAGTGTCAAAGGTGATATGCAGAAAATACCACCATTCTTTACCAAGATGACAAACACAAGGATTCATCTGTGTGGACTGATGGTGATGTAGAACTACTGTCTACAGGCTACAATATATACTAAATTGGAAGATAACACTTTATTGATCCCAAGGGGAAATGGAGAGCTGCAACAGGCTGTTGCTAGCACAGCACGATCACAAGAATGATGTAAATTTAGGTCATGTTGATAAAGCATTTAGAGGTTTTATGTTGATAGCACAATGATAATTATGTGAAATGCACTTACACTTAACACAGAAATACAACATATCGAAGTTGAGCTATCGGATTAGTCTTTCCGGTTAATTGGGCATGCTGGCTAGTTTTGGCTGCCGCTCCTCACACCATTTGTTTGTGTGTTTCTTTTTATGGTAACGTGGGTTCTGTAATCCTGCTGTTTTAATTGTTGAAGTCGTCCTCTACACTTATTGGCACCCTGTCCAGGGTTGTAGCCCGCCTTGTGCCCGATGCTCCCTGGGATAGGCTCCAGGTTCCCCGTGAACCTGAAAGAAGTATAAGCGGTATAATGGATGGATGGATCCTCTACACTTGTAATGTGGCAGGACTATTACACATATCTTGGATTCTTGCATTTATCTGTTTGTTATCTGGAAGACTCTGGAGCTTAATCAGAGGAGTTCACCCTGTGGAATTTCCTAGAACATATGCTGCCTTGGGACTGCTGCTGTCTTGGACTCACAGAAAATGGCTTTAAGGTACACCGCACCCAAGCTCTTGAACTTAAAAGAGAACTATCATTTAGAAAATGACGCTTATGAACACTGTCGAAATGCTGATAAGGTGATATACATCGGAGTCTTGGGCGCAGTTACAGCCTTTCTTCTTCTTCTTTCAACATCAGTGTTCTTATGAGTAGGTGACAGACTAAAAGTGTGTCTTAAACTGGTGCGATCCTCAGTCATTTATCTTCACATGTCCAATCGGAGTTGCCTTCTGGGGTGTCCCAGAGCCCAGTAATTGCTGCGTTATTTAATGCTCATTCAGCAAACAACAAGGCTCTGCTTTTATCGGACATCATCGCAGATAAAAAACTGGATTTACTGTTCTTAACCGAAACATGGCATAAGCAAAATGCTGGACTTCTTTTTAGTCAGATGTACTGCTCTAGCCAAAGTGAGGGAATGCTTATCTTCACAGTTATCATAATAAGCATTCAACTTCTCTACTTTGTTATGCAGAAATGTCTGAGAGCATATGGAAATAACATCCAAAGGATGCAAGTGAAAGTTACACGTCATTTGAGTCAGTAATGAGCCCATGCCAATTTCTCTGTGAGGTTTGAAATCTTTTGCTATGTGAGCTACTTACTGATCTGTCTTTGGGGAATGTTGATTTCAAAGTGTTGGATTATTTGCTGATGCATCTGTTGGCAGATTGGCGAGCCTTGACCCATCCTTGCTCTTGAAGGACTAGGCCTTTTTTGGAGGCTCCTTATATACTATGCTTCACATCACCTTCTTATTTCACATTGTCACATCACTATTAGACCTAAATTGCCCCTGTCCCAACTTTTTTGGAATGTGTTGTGTGCATCAATTTCAAAATAAACGTTTATCTTCAAAAAACTATGCAGTTGATTAGGTAAAACATCAAATACCTCGTCTTTATACATTTTGGATCGAGGTGAGGCAGGTATAACTTAAGAGTCTGTTCAGGAGGGACATTTAGGGCAGTGGGATAGAATGGATTAGGAGAGGGTTTGAGCTCAGAGACTTTCTGCTGCCCTCCCATTCTGCCCCACTGAGATTGCCCCCCCACACACACAATCCGGCAGAGGATGCCCCTCATCTTCTGGGTTCCACTGAGGTCATCGCTCAGCTTCTATATTCCCCTGGGTATGCCACTTGGCTTCTGTGTTCCGCTGAAGACATCGCTCTGCTTCTGTGTTCCACTGAGGACATCGCTCCACCTCTTGTCTTGCTGAGGTCATAGCCCTGATTTCCTGTTTTGCTAAGGATGTTGCTCTGAGGGGTGCAGTTCTCCAACACTACCACCACCCTGGGCAGTGCCAGAGTGGGATCCATTTTCAGCTCGGCAGTTTAATGCCAAAGACCAGTGTTAAATTCTTGTCCGATAAAATCAGAACCAAAATTTGGACTGTGCATTGGCTAATTCCCTCTCATCTGAGCTCAGGAAGTTGTTCACACGAAACACGGAGTTCAGTGTAAAGCTTCTTAGTTTTGATATTCAAAAAGCATAGCATATACACAGACTGGGAATATTGATAAAGAATGACAAATGTCAATTGGAACAGGTCACTGATAAAATCAAACATCTATTCTACCATAATAATAAGAGCCAAGAGAGAAGGAGGGCGAAAGGTGGGGGAGGGGGGCGATTAGGAATATGCAAAACACACTCTATCGAAGGTCATACTTCTTGCTATGCAGAGGCATGGCAAAGTGACACAAACTAGAGACCTTCAGCATTGAGACACAGATCATGCCAGAAAAAAAAAAAATGTGGTGGAAGAACTTTGATAAATGAAATGACAGTAAGAACTGAGCTAACATATCTCGTTATATTTACTATGACATCTTTCAACAAGAATATAAAGATAAATAATTGGCATACTGAATATTGTTTTCTGCTACAAAAATCCAACTGTAATATTATGGAAAAAATGTTTGCATTCAAACAAACAGTATTTCAGTAATAAATATACTTGTTTTGGCCACTACCGCGCACCACGGCATGTGACAATGGTTTGGTATCTCCATGGTAAGGACCTGAGTGTGTGTGAGCGAGAGCGAGAGCGAGAGCGAGAGAGAGAATGTGCGGTGAGCCAAGTGACGTGAGAAAACGACACTTTTATGCATACGTAACTGATGCGCTGCTGTAAATACAAATGTAGTGTAATTTGTTACTTTAGTTATTAGTCACACAATAATGTAACATGCTTATTTTATGAGCCCAATTTATTAGCAGCCCACTGGGAATTCTCCTGATTAGACACTCTGGCTATGCCTATGTGCTTTGTAGCATACTTGGAGCCTTATCAGATGAATAACTACTATGATTCTGACATCATCTTTTGATATTTCAAACTGCGATTATTTGTGAGCTTAAAATGAAAGTAAGGTGGTCAATTTATTTGTCTGAATAATAATAATAATCCATTTGACAAAGATTTGGGGACATGTGGGACACAAAAGGTACACAAATTGAGATATACACAAAATTATGTATGGAAACAACTGAATGGCAAATTTGTTGAGATACACCAAAATTTATGCAACAGTTAGTTTTTTTTTGAAGGATGACATCACACACACCATTTTATAAGTAAAAGGCAAATAGGATGGAAACAGGCAGGAGACAGCAAATATTGCAAAAAAAAAATTATGCACTTTCAATCTGTCGATAACAGAAATGAGGAAAATGTGGATGGAAACTTAGAGGCATGCAAATTTGTCAACATGTAGTACTCCCTCCCACTACTCAGGCAAGGGAGATTGGCCTGATTGGCCCAGTGATGATGGTGGAGCACAAGTGTTTGTTTTGGTCCATGTCTCATAACAAAAACAAAATGACTTTTTTTTAAGGACTTTCTTAGAACTTTTGGCCTATCTTCACAAATGTGGTCTAAAACTACTCAGCAGAGGGTGAACCTCAATAATTACCAAAATATGTTTACATTTAAAACAATATGGCCAACCCAGTCAATCAATGCTGACAAGCTATATTTCCCTAAACAGTTGTAACTCATGAGTGTTGAAACTTGAATGGCAATTTCAGTTGATATGAAAAGTTTGGGCCATGGTCATAGGGGTGGACCTAAGGTCAGATAACTGTTTCCTAGAAATTATAATAATAGTAATAAACTTTATTTTTATATAGCACCTTTAAAGCAGCTTCTCAAGGCACTTTACACAATAAGAAAATATCAAGAAAATGAAAAAACAGATAAAAACACAAAACAGACAAAAACAAAAAAACAGACTTGAATACAAATTGCTTAAAGCCATTAAGAAAAAGCTAACCTAAAAAAATAAATAAATTAGTTTTTAGGTTAGATTTTAAAATGCTCAAATTATGTACATCTCTAATATGAGCAGGGAGTGCATTCCAGAGTCTAGGAGCATAGGAAGAGAAAGCCCTGTCCCCTACAGATTGCAACCATGTCTGTGGGACAGCCAGTAAACCAGCTTGAGAGGAGTGCAAATGAAGCTTGGGGGTATAAAGTTATAAGTTCAGACACTTAGTGAGGGGCCAGACCATGCAGTGCCTTATATGTGAGCATAAGGATTATAAAATGAACACGAAACCTGACCAGGAGCCTGTGCAAGGACATAGGTATTGGAATGTTCATTTCTCCTGACACCAGTCAGGATCCTAGCAGCAGAATTTTGCACACATTGAAATTTATTTAGTGTGGCTTTAAGAACCCCAGCAAGAAGTGCATTGCAGTAATAAATATGAGAAAATACAAAAGTGTTGATAAGCCTTTCAGGCAAAGGAAAAGATAGTATAGGATGAAGTCTAGCGATATTTGAGATGAAAAAGGAATTCTTGACACGACCCAAATCAAATATGACTCCTAGATTTTTTTTTGTTTAGTTTGGAACACCAAAGCAGAGCTGTCTACCTTGAACATTAGTGTACCAGCTTTACGAAGCAGATGAGAAAAGCCAATAAGCAAAACCGCCATCTTATCACTATTAAGACACAAAACGTTTTTGGTCATCCATGTTTTTATCTGAGATACAATGTGAGAGAAAAGAAACATCCACATTTTGACCAGGCTTAGAGTGAATGTAAATCTGAGCATTGTCTGCATAGAAGTGATAATTAAGCCTGAGTGATCTTAAGAGCAATCCAAGAGAAAATATATAAATACTAAAAAAAAAGGGCCTAAGATTGATCCCTGAGGCACACCAGTAGGAACAGAGCTAATCTCAGACCTGAAACCACTCAAAAACAAACTGGCAGCAATCAGAAAGATAAGATCTAAACCAGAAACACCAAAGATATTTTCAAGTCGGTTGAGTAAGAGGTTGTGATTGACAGTGTCAAAAGCAGTGCTAAGATCAAGAAGGATAAGGATAGAAAGAGAACCAGAATCTGAGGCTATTAACAGATTATTCATGACCTTGACCAAAGCTGTCTCTGTACTGTGAGCCATTCATTTCTGTCAAATCCATTTTCACCCCCTGTTTGTGTGTTTGTGTTAGATTAGCTTCTGTGTATTAGAATGTTTAATAAAGTCTCGTCTGATTTTAATAGCAAGTGTCTCTTTTTATGATTTATTGTCTTAAGTTGTTTGATCTTGTTACTGTGCTCATAATTTGTGTTTAACATCAAGATATTATTACTGGTGGCCATGGGAGTAATATCCTAGCTAGACTGGGTTTCATTGCCCTGCTGTTTTTAGCTTTAGTATTGCTTTTATCCTGTTCCCTATGTTATGATGTGCTGGGATTTATTTTTGTATACTGGACTTTTACTCCTACTGGTGTTATGCTGGAGGACTTCATCATGCTGTAGCTCAGAGAGTTCACATCGCATTGGGTCCGCAGTGGACGGGGTCTCATTGGACATGGTTTTAAGGTACACTTCACACCAGTTTCGATCTTTAAAACGGAACTATCGCCTGACAAAAGACATTTATGATCTTTGTAGTAATGCTGGCATGTTGCAACCTAAGCGGTACATTCAGCTGTGGATGCAGTCACGTCCTTTCTTCTCCCTCCTCCATCCCTGTCCTTAATTTCTGGCAGAAGAGCAAAATATTGTTTCATAATGGTTGAATGCTGAAGAGTTGAATGCCTCATTCTGAGTGTATCTGCTCCTCAAGCAACTATCATTGCTACGATATATAGACCCCAAAAGCCAAAAAGTGCATTTATGTCTGAGTTTTCTGATCTACTGTCAGTGCTATTTTCTAAATTGAAGAGAATCCTGATTTGGGGGGACATTAACATACATACTGACCATAAAGACTGTGTGATGGCCAAGAATTCTATGTCTTTATTGCGTTGTTTTAATCTTATACAGTTTGTTAAGTGCTCTACTCATAGCAAATTTCATACCCTGGATCTGGTTATTGCTAATGATTCAATTGTGTCTCAGTTCTCTTCTGCTGATGTTGGTCTCTCTGAAAATTTAGGCTTTTTTTTTTTTTATCTAGAGCTGTCACGTTCAAATGCACTTTCTTCTCATACTGTTATAGTCCATAAATGGAAATCAGTTGACATCTCCTATTTAGGGAGTCTTTTTTCTACTCTACTTGAGGACAAAGTTTTGCTGTTATATAATGCCCTTGCCTCTAAATTGGACAGCTTTTCTCCTTTCCTTTGCCACTTTTCTCCTTGGTACAACAACAACCTATGCTTAAAGAAGGCAGCATGTCATAAAATGGAATGAAAGTGGTGATGTTCTGGCTCGAACGTTTTTTTTTTTTTTTTTAATTTTTTTTTTTAGTTTGGAAAGACTGCTTGGGTGATTACAGAGTTGCTATTGAAACAACAAGATCTTTACATTTTTATCAGCTTATTGAAAATAACCAAAGCAGTCCTAGACATCTCTTTCACATCATAATAGGCAGCCTCGAATATCTGTTCACCCATCTTTTCAGGTACTTCCTTTTCTAAATTTTCTTTACTAGATCCAGAGTCACTCAGTAGGCAGGTATCATGTATGAAAGCCACCACTTGCTTTCTTGATCCTCTGCCTTCAAGTTTATTTAAATCTTGTTTTGACTCCTTGTGTCTGGCTGTCCTCAGTATAATAAATGACTCCTTGTCAACTGGTGTTGTGTCAGCAGCATTAAATCTGCTGCTGTAATTCCAGTCCTAAAAAGCAAAACACAGATCTAAAACAAATCTTTTAGCCCCATTTCTAATCTCCCATTTTTGGCTAAAATTTTAAGGTGTGTCCTTGTTTCAAATTGCACAATCATCTTTCAGTTAATTATCTTTTTGAGCCCCTCCAATCTGGTTTTCGAAAACTTCATAGTACTCAGACTGCTTTGGTAAAAGTCACTAACAACATTTTATTAGCTTCTGATTCTGGCTTGCTTTCAATTCTTATTCTTATTGACCTAAGCTCAGCCTTTATTATTACTCAACTCTCTTGAAATGGTCTTTGTTGTCTTGTAGACTGCCCTTGATTGGTTTAGATAATACTTTACTGATCAGTCATTTCATATTTATGGGTGATCACAGGTCTGAGATTGGGTCTGTTCACACTGGTGTCCCCCAGGGCTCGGTTTTTGGTCCTTTACTTTTTAGTATTTATATTTTTCCACTTGGTCAGTTGTAAAGCTTTTATGCAGATGACACTCAGATTTACATTCATTCAAAGGCAGGTCAACATGTGGATGTTTTCTTTCTTTAAAATTGTATTTCTCAGATAACAATATGGATGTCAAACAATTTTCTCTGCTTAAACAGTCCCAAGACTTAAGTCATGCTTCTTTGTTCTCCTCATCAACTGTGTAATGCTAGTTCTCTAACTTTGTCTGAGGCTGGCTCGGTTCTGGAGTTTCAAATGTGAATTTATGAATCTTGGAGTTATTGTTTATGCCAGTCTGACATTTGACCCTCATGTGCAAAACAATGTCAAAACTTCCTTTTTGTATCTCAAATATTGCGTGCTTACTGTCCATGTTGTACTTTTCTGTTGATTAACTCTGGTTTTTCCTGCATCAAGTACTGTAATGCATTATAATGGTAATCCACACTCAATAAACTGCAATATTTGCAAAATACCGCAGCTAGGCTCCTGACTGGTACTAGGGTGTGTGATCATATAAACCCCTATTTTAGACTCCTTGCATAAGGATTCTAAAATCAACTCGATACAAGTTGATTTTAGAATCCTTATGCTGACATATAAAGCTTTCATGGTCTGGGCCGAGCTCTTAACTTTATACTTACCAAATCATACTTTGTGTTCTTCTCACAGTCTGGTCTTTTAGCTGTTCCTAATACATGTCTTTGGTTCATGGGTGACAGGGTCTTCTCATCCTATGCCCCTGAACTGTGGAATTCTCTCATGGTTGACATTAGGGAAGCACAGTCACTAGGTACTTTTTAAATTTCATCTTAAAACATTTTACTTTAGGATAGCCTTTGCTTAATTTCGAACTTTTTGTTATTCTTAATTCTTTTTTAAATTATTTATTTTTGTGTCTTCATTTTTTTAACTGACTGTTTCGTATTGTATTTGATTTGTTAAGTTTTTTGTGTGTTTTACCTTATGTTTTCTGCCCTGTGTTTGTTTTATATAAACACAATGCTAAACAAAATAAAGCAGTTATTATTATTATTATTATTATTATTATTATTATTATTATTATTATTATTTTGTGTTTAATTCTTTTTAGTGAGGAATCAAACAATACAACAGTTACTGATACATAGCTCGCGCAATTCAAGATTATTAAGAGATGCAAAAAGAGACCGAAGGAAAAAGGAAAACAAAACAAATTACCATAAAGATAAAACATAAAACTATCCTTATAACAACCCTCTCATCTGTAGGGACTTAAGCCATATGTCACATTAATGGGGCAGTCAACGCTGCACAATTGCTTAACCTACACTATCCAAATAGTGGAGAAGGGGAAACCAAATCTTATCTAAATGGTCCAGCTTGTTTAATAAAAGGAAACTTTTTTCTAGATTTAAAAGCTTTATCATTTCTTCCCACCACAGTTTAACAGATGAGATCTCAGTATTTTTTTTTCTTTAAAGTTAATGTTATTTTGCCACTAAAAAAGCCCATAGGACAGCAATTGTTGTTGACATTTTTGAAGCTGGGTAAGTTTATTTGAGATTCCAAATATCACCAGAAGTGGATCAGGCTCCAATACATTATGTAACATATCTGATACAATTTCAAATATATTAGCTGAAAATGAGAACAAAACTTCCTTAAACTGACACATATCACATAATGGGGAATCATCTGGGAAAATTCTATGTAGCTTTGTTTTAGCATAATGAAGTCAATGGATTAATTTATATTTAATAAGGTAGTAACTTGAGATGATAGAACATTTATGCCTGTTCTCTGGTCCATTAGCCCAAAGCTTGTCACTTATCTACTCTCCCAGTTCTTGCTCCCACAGTATTTTTATACTTTCCATGGAAGGTGAAGTTATAGAGTAGGGCTATCAGGTCCCACATCCAAGCCCCAAGAGATAATTAAACTTAGCAGGATTAGTCTCCTGAAGACTGGGTGAATGCTTCCTCACATAGTCCCTAATCTGCAAATACCTGAAAAAACTGTTCCTATGTAGATCATATTGTGCCTGTAGCACATTAAAGGAGACAAAACTACTATCTACAGTGCAGTGAAAAAGACAGATTTCTTCTGTTTTTGTTTATATCTCATGCTAAATTGTTTCAGAAATTAAAAATAAATCTAAAATAAAACAAAGGCAACAAGAATAAACACAAAATACAGTTTTTAAATGATTTTTTTTTTTTACTTCAATAAATAAAATTAAGTTATCTAACACTAACTGGGCCTGTCTGAAAATGTATTTGCCTCCATAGTTCTAATTCCCAAAATCTATGAAATTTAATTTAGAATGGGATTCAGCTGGACTAGACGCAACCAGTCCTGATTACTCTCAGCACTGTTCAATCAAATCAACACTTAAATAGAACTTTTTCAACAGCATGAATTTGATTAAAATGTCTAACCAGTAACACACTATGCCAAAGTTGAAAGAAATTCCACAAATTATGAGAAAAAAGGTGATTGAAAGATTTGGGTTGGTCTGGGAAGAGTTACAAAGCTATCTCAAAAGCTCCAAAGAACCACACTGTTTACTCAGATTGCCTTTGTTCCCTTTCAAAGGGACCATCGACGTATTTAGCATAACACTTAGGGAGCGCTTCTCGCGCACGACCGGCATCTGAAGCTTGTGTAAAATCATGCCTACATTTATAGGCATGCCATGATCAGGTGACGTGGCAATTGAATGCATCGTGTGATATAAATATGGCACCTGTGAACCGTTCCATCAGCCTTATTATCTTCAGCGAAAGACTGCATGTTGGTTGTTTGTGTAAAGAAACAAAAAGACGGTTCATGGTCTCTCTGTTTTCTCAAAATCTCTGGACTTTTCTATCCCTTTAAAAAAAAGAAGAAGAAGAAGAAAAAGGAATGAGCGAGAGAGAAAAATATGAGTGAGAGAATTCATGGCTTGCACCCGTTTCATTACAGGAGTAGCGCACACTTTCTGGGTGAAGTGTTTAGGGATAGAGCATGCGATGGCAGCCTCGAGTGGCTGCACATGGTAATGCCTACATTAGGTACAGTGAGGGAAAGAAGTATTTGATCCCATGCTGATTTTGTAGGTTTGCCCACTGACAAAGAAATGATCAGTCTATAATTTTAATGGTAGGTTTATTTGAACAGTGAGAGACAGAATAACAACAAGAAAATCCAGAAAAACGCATGTCAAAAATGTTATAAATTGATTTGCATTTTAATGAGGGAAATAAGTATTTGACCCCCTCTCAATCAGAAAGATTTCTGGCTCCCACGTGTCTTTTATACAGGTAACAAGCTGAGATTAGGAGCACACTCTTAAAGGGAGTGTTCCTAATCTCAGCTTGTTACCTGTATAAAAGACACCTGTCCACAGAAGCAATCAATCAATCAGATTCCAAACTCTCCACTGTGGCCAAGACCAAAGAGCTCTCCAAGGATGTCAGGGACAAGATTGTAGACCTACACAAGTCTGGAATGGGCTACAAGACCATTGCCAAGCAGCTTGGTGAGAAGGTAGCAACAGTTGGTACGATTATTCGCAAATGGAAGAAACACAAAAGAACTATCAATCTCCCTCGGCCTGGGGCTCCATGCAAGATCTCACCTCGTGGAGTTGCAATGATCATGAGAACAGTGAGGAATCAGCCCAGAACTACACGGGAGGATCTTGTCAATGATCTCAAGGCAGCTGGGACCATAGTCACCAAGAAAACAATTGGTAACACACTACGCCATGAAGGACTGAAATCCTGCAGCTCCCGCAAGGTCCCCCTGCTCAAGAAAGCACATATACATGCCCGTCTGAAGTTTGCCAATGAACATCTGAATGATTCAGAGGACAACTGGGTGAAAGTGTTGTGGTCAGATGAGACCAAAATGGAGCTCTTTGGCATCAACTCAACTCGCCGTGTTTGGAGGAGGAGGAATGCTGCCTATGACCCCAAGAACACCATCCCCACCATCAAACATGGAGGTGGAAACATTATGCTTTGGGGGTGTTTTTCTTTTTTTCTTTGGGGGTGTTTTTCTTTTTCTTTTTTTTTTTGGGGGTGTTTTACCGTCAAATCTTGGGTGAGAACCTCCTTCCCTCAGCCAGGGCATTGAAAATGGGTTGTGGATGGGTATTCCAGCATGACAATGACCCAAAACACACGGCCAAGGCAACAAAGGAGTGGCTCAAGAAGAAGCACATTAAGGTCCTGGAGTGGCCTAGCCAGTCTCCAGACCTTAATCCCATAGAAAATCTGTGGAAGGAGCTGAAGGTTCGAGTTGCCAAACGTCAGCCTCGAAACCTTAATGACTTGGAGAAGATCTGCAAAGAGGAGTGGGACAAAATCCCTCCTGAGATGTGTGCAAACCTGGTGGCCAACTACAAGAAATGTCTGACCTCTGTGATTGCCAGCAAGGGTTTTGCCACCAAGTACTAAGTCATGTTTTGCAGAGGGGTCAAATACATATTTCCCTCATTAAAATGCAAATATTATAACATTTATAACATTTTTGACATGCATTTTTCTGGATTTTTTTTTTGTTGTTATTCTGTCTCTCACTGTTCAAATAAATCTACCATTAAAATTATAGACTGATCATTTCTTTGTCAGTGGGCAAACGTAGAAAATCAGCAGGGGATCAAATACTTTTTTCCCTCATTGTAGCTCTGCTCGCGACTCGCGCTCTTCTCGGAAGCTGAAGTGAGTTGGGTTTCAGAGCCTCCCGGATCTGGGCCGGCCGCTGCCGAGAAAGCTAGAAGTCTCTGGTCCGGGTTATCTTTTATGGATCTGGAAGAAGAGCCGGAGACTAGCGCTGCTCTATCTCTTGCTCTGTCTTCCGGGCCGGCTCTCCGCTGGATTTTGGAGCTCGCGTCGCGACTCCTCCTTCCGCTATGGAAAGCCAAAAGGGATGAAAAGAAAAAAAAAAAACACACACACACACAAAAATAATAGTAATAATTCCTCTCTGACTCCAAGGAGGGAGAATGATGTGCTAACAAATGAGAGCAGCATATGAAGAGTTGCTTGAAGTGATTACTAAAGCTGGATGAGCTTTTTTCTCCCCAGTGAAAGTAAATCCCTTACACTGCAGAAAACTCCCCGTTCTTCCAGAAGTGCATGACAAAATATCAGACTTGTGGAGGAAAACCATGCATAAGCCATATTTATAACCCTACGATGTTGGATTTTTCGGCTATTGTGGGGAATGAACGGCATGGCTATTTAGCTACGCTTAAGGTGGAGGAGGTGTTTGCGAGCTACCCCTCTCCATGGACGGCAGGTAATTTAGGGGGGCCGGCTTTGCCATCCAAGCCACCATATAAGGCCACCGTGGCATTGGTGGGCAAGGCCTATGCGGTAGTAGTCTTGCTTGTGGGTCACTGCAGACAATGACAGTGTTGCAGGCCTACCAAGCAGACCTGCTGAGGGAGCTCGACATATGGCTGCATTCGGCCAGTTCCTTCCCTGTTGTGCCGAGTTCACCCGGGCATCCACGAGTGGAGACCGGGCCAGCACTAGTGCGAGGGAGACACCGAAGTTGAGTATGGCAGCCCGCCAACCCCCGCTGACAGCCAGGGGAACTGGGAAGCCACAGTCGCGGCCTGCTACTAGGCCTGATCTGAGAATGGTCATAAAGGCCAAGCAGACAAAGAAGAGCAGTCCTGAGGGGCCGTGGAGGGATGTATCAGGGGATATGAGGTTGTTAGGACAGTCAGCCCCCAGTGCTACTGTAGGGCCAACCCTAGCCAAGGCTGTCCCAAATTTTCAGTGTTCTCTGGTCAGCAAGCTGTCACGGGGCAACGAAAATCTGATGTGTTCCCTCCAATAATGTAGAATAGTTAATGTCACTAAAAGACCGTCTGGCAGCGTGGAAACTACTGCCACATGTGCCTCCATGGGTTCTGTCTATCACAGAGAAGGGTTACCGGGTCCAGGTCAGAGCTCGACCCCCCCAAGTTCAGAGGTGTGCTCACCATAGTATCAGAGCCCGACATTAGCGCAGGAAGTAATATCCCTCTTGGACAAAGGGGCCATAGAACATGTACCCCGTTCCCTGAGGGAGGGAGGTTTTTACAGCCCTTTTACAGGTTTTTGCTGATGCCCAAACTTTTCATTTCACAGATTCAGTTTGAGGACTGGATTGTGACGATAGATCTGAAAGAGGCATAATTCCACATAGAAATATCACTAGCTTTATCCCTTCTCACATTCACAAAGTACATGGATGTCACTCTGGCTCCACTGTGACTCCAGGGTATCCGTGTACTAAACTACCTGGATGACTGGTTAATTCTTGCACGATCCAGGGAACTGGCGGTTCAACATCGAGATGATGTTCTCGTCCACATGAAGAGCTTGGGGCTCAGGTTGAACCTCAGAAAAGTGTGCTTCCCCAGTGCAGTGGACAACTTTTCTAGGGTTTATAATGATTCTACTACAGTGAGGGCATTTCTATCCCCAACATGCGTAGGGTCAATCCTATCAAGATTGAGCAAGATAAAGCTGTATCTTGGGAGACTATTGGAGCTTATGGGCCTATTGCACAGGAAACTGTTCAGTGGTGGCTAAGAAGTTGGTGGTTTCATCCAAGGATGAAACCTCTGAGCGTAATCAGTGTCATGTGGCGATGCCTACGTGCTCTGAGAATTTGAGTGTCCCCAGTTTCTAGCCTTGGGTCACACTCTAGGGGTATCTCCTTAGCGCAAGACAGTAATGACAGACACCTCCCTCACGGGCTGGAGCACAGTCTTAGACAGCTGTACAACTTATGGTCTCTGGAGCTTCCCTCATCTTGAGTGTCATATAAATTGCCTAGAAATGTGGGCCATATTTCTCACACTGAAATTTCTTCTTCTTCAATTGAGAGGTCACCATGTGTTTACAGACAACACACCGGTGGTCTCATATATTGACCACCAGGGAGATTATGTCATGCCCCTGTTCAGGCAGGCGCAACTCATTCATCTCTGGGCAGGAGGAAAGTTTGTCAGTGAGTGCAATGTACATTCTGGGAATATGGGGGCAGACATCCTGTTGAGGCAGGAGCTGAGGCCCAGGAATCGGTGGCTCCATAGTGCTCTACTCCCACAAGTTCTAGCGAGAGTTCGCCAAGGCAGTCTATGTCTGCAGCTAACAGCACCATATTGGCCAGCTCGAATATGGTTCAGAGAGAAAATATCCCTGCTAGATGGCACTCCTTGGGAGATTCCCATCCACAGGGATCCACTGTAAACCCAGTGAACTGTGCAATATCTACAGTCCTGGAGTTCTTACAAGAATGTTTCTCAGTGGGGTGGGCTCCTTTAACAATCAGGGTTTACGTGGCCACCATTTTGGCCAGCCACGCACCTGTTGATGGAGCCTCTGTGGGGCAACATCCTCTAACTTCAAGGTTTATGCGTGGTGTCAGGCGGCTGAGGCCCATCTGCAGGCCCTGCATACCTTCCTGGGACCTTTCTTTGGTCATAGAAGGTCTGTCAGGGGACCCATTTAAGTCCTTAGAGTCAGCCTCTGAGAAGCTTCTGACTCTCAAAGTAGTTCCAGCTTGTGGGAAATCATTGATTTCACATTTCTCACTGCTAGTTTGTATCTTTTGAATACAATTGAGCCTGTCCTCTGTATCTTTTCAATAGCTTGGAATTTGTTTTTCCTTAGCGTGTATCCACTATCATTGCCAAGCTTTATGAGTGGTCCATTGTTCAAATTCCAGAAGTTACAAAAAAACAAAATATGCTCGTGCTGATAAGGCCACTTGTGTGCACCAATGTTTAAAGATGTGTGTGTGTTAGTTTACTAAAAAGACTTCCATTATACTCATCAAATAACAGATGGATGAGCTGTAGAGAGTCTCTTTTCAACGTCTATAAAATAGTGTATCACAGGGTTCGTAAACATTTTTACAAATAAATTTCCATGACTTTGAGGTAAATATGCATGACCTAACATTCCATGAAACATCTGTGTATACATGTGAAATAAGAATAAAAATCCATGTTCAAATTTACCACAGCATATCTTAAATAAAATTAATAAACCAGCTATGTGGTTTAAAAATAAAAAACATTTATTTAAATAATACTGATACAGTAATGCAATAACATTAAATAATGTCAAACACTGAGAATTCCTTAGAAATTTATTAACATAAATCCATAGGAGGTAATTAACATAAGTCAATGGAAGACAATGTTAAACTAAAAAATAAATAAATAAAAATGTCCAGAAACATTGTCATTAGCTTTAACTGACATAAATTTAACCTCATTGGATAACCATTTTTAACAAGTTAATGTCTGTATTTGAATTCCACATTCCCCAAAAACAATCAACAGAGTTTATTTTTTCATTTCTGCAAGCTTTTCATCAATATGTTTTTCTATCTTCTGCAAAGATACTTTCTTTTCTTTTGCAGTTCAGCAGAACCTGTTGGATTTGGTGATTAAGGTCAGATTGCTTGAAGATTCAGCCTTTTCAGCATATTCATCCACTGCTGTCCCAAGAGCATAAATGTCTACCTCCATTCTAACCCTGTTCTTTTTCAAAACGTCTAGCTCATCTGTGAGGGCCTTCCTCTTAAACTCAACAGTTTGCTGTTCATTCATTCTTCCTCTTCTCTTCATCCAAGTAGCCATGGTACTTCTGCCTGGCTCCTGCAGCCAAAAGGAGCAGCTCTTTCGTGATTTCTACCTTCGGTAATGCCCCCTAAAGAGCTGACATAGTCAACAATGAGCCTCTGAGCCACCAGAGACCTCTCCCTCTGGTTCTCAGTGATTCATTCTTTATTGTTGGAAAAGCCTCTCTCCACATTTCCATGTGACAAGACAAGCAGAATTTTCACCACATTCCACACTCAGGAAAAAGATGGTTTTGTCCCCATTGTCTCATACAGAATAATGTACACTCAATGGTTTTTTGGGTCAAATTACCTGAACTTAGCCTGAAGAGCAGCCAAATCACAAAACTCCATAAACTCTCGAAGGATATCAGACATTGCCTCATGTATATATTATGCTTCCACAAGTATGTGCAGCATCTTTCTCATATGACCTGCGCACAGTTCCTTACATTCAGCCATGCGTCTCCGGTCAAGGCACTGCATGCTTATCACTAATGTGTGATGCACTGGAGCCTTTTTCAGCAACTTCTCAAGGAGTGTAATCAAGAGTTTCTCACAGTCCATTTTAATCTCTAGTCTATGCCTTTCTGAAATGTTTTTGAAAGATTTGATTTGGGTCAGAGTGGCTTGTGCTGCAAATCCAATATCAATCTGAAAATGGTCCTTGTGCAGACTGCTGTCCTTAAAAGGGACATGGAGGAGCTTTAGTGTAGATGTGGCCTTTTGCAAGTGCTTTTCCTTCAGAAATCGTCCCATGAGGCCTGCAAAAAAAATTCATTAAGGGATTTTATTATTCAGTTTGATCACTTAATTTGCAAATTTACAATCAAATTAAATTTACAAAATTATCGTTTGAGCTAAACACTCCAAATTATTAGTATTTTAATTTTGTAAACATTTTTAAATATCAATGAATTACAAGAAGGAACATTACATTAGTTGTAACAAAACTAGACCAATGAAATATAGTCTAAACATTCACATTAGTTTCACTTTTACTTTTAATTTTATATCATATATTTAACATTTACATTGTTTCACTCGGTTTTTAGCATGCACAAATAAAACTAGACCCATTGCAGTTTCACATGATCTCTTCCTTTTATCATTTCCACTGTAATGGGGGGGATGACCAAAAAAATCAAAACACTTTGCGGGCCGGGCAGTAGTTGTCGCTCAAGTTAAAAGTTCGTCTTTTTAAAAAACACATCTCTAGACCTTGTGTTTTATTAATTCCACTGCTCTCTGTCTCACATTTCTAAACATAAAAATGCGCTTTTCTTTTTTTTAACCTACTTAAACTTATGCAATATCTTGCTCTAGATAAGGAGTTGTAAAATGGAAAATGAGTGAAAATGGCATTTTATATATACATGTTTATCCTTACCTTTAATCAGTTTCATCAGAGAGGAAAAGCAGCATGGTTGCTCTGACTGACACATGGTGAGGAAGGGATCTTCAGCTCAGCAATGTCTTGAGCTGATGACTGGCACATATACTCTTAGCCGATGTATTTAGTCCTCACCTCGTACCCGTCCCATATCCTGACACGCATGGCTAACTGTTTAGCCTGTAAATAGTGATTCAGGCTTTCATCAAATAACATGGCAGACTCTTTGCTTCATACACTGGCCAAAGTCAGTTTCTTAAAATAAGGAGCCAGTCCAAGGTGATGGACTGGCCAAGCATGTCTCCAGGCCTAAACCCTATTGAGCATCTGTGGGGCATTCTCAAACGGAAGGTGGAGGAGCACAAGGTCTCTAACATCCACCAAATCCATGATGTCGTCATGGAGGAGTGGAAGAGGACTCCAGTGGCAACCTGTGAAGCTCTGGTGAACACCATGCCCAAGAGGGTTAAGGCGGTGCTGGAAAATAATGGTGCCCACACAAAATATAATAGTTTGGGCCCAATTTGGACATTTTCACTTAAGGGTATACTCACTTTTGTTGCCAGTGGTTAGACATTAATGGCTGTGTGTTGAGTTATTTTGAGGGGACAGTAAATTTACACTGTCACACAAGCTGTACACTCACTACTTTACATTGTAGCAAATTGTCATTTCTTCAGTGTTGTCACATTAAAAGATATAATCAAATATTTACAAAAATGTGAGGGGTGTACTCACTTTTGTGAGATACTGTATATTCAAGTAGACCGATATCTGTGAAACAAATTTCCATAGCTTTTCCAAAACTTTCTGGGTTTATTTATTTTTCCAAAACTTTTCCAGGGCTGAAAATTGCCATTTTAAAATTCCATTACTTTTCCAGGTTTTTCATGACTGTACGAACTCTGGTATCAAGATCTCCATCATGCAGTCATTTTACAAACCAACTTGGCTCTTGTTACCTTTGTAATAAAAGTCTCATTTCTTTTTGCCATCAAAAACCTTGAGACTCAGAAGTTTTATTTTTCCTGATAAAGATTCCACAACACAAATCAATATCTTTAATGAAGATCCTGTACATGCTTTGTAACCTCTTTGCAGACCATAGCTTCAGCAGTTTGAGGAAGCCAATAAGATGTCAAGAAAATCCTATAGAAACAACTGATCTTTATTTGGGTTTAATCAGTATCACTTCGTTGATGACAGGTGTGCTGGACTTTTGAGTTTAGTCTTTTATTGTGAGACATTTATTTTGACACTCCTGTAATGTGAATTGACTTTCCTATTCTAAGAGGAAGTGGCCTGTTCTGTGCTGCAACAGTGTAATGTACTCCATGTGGTTGTGGTCATCCATTTCCATCTTGCCTTTAAGAGCACTTTGAACTGCACTGTCTGTAAATGAACTTGTTTAATAATGTCTTGTCATTATTATGAGCACTTATTATAATTTTTTGGTGTTTTATGTGTGATGATTGATTATGATAGCAATTCTGTGCTAATGTAGCAGTCAATTAACTCATGTCCCAGCATATCTTGTCATTGAATCATTACTCTACTAATTGTAGTACTTGTTGTGTAATTTAGATCTGAAATTCATATTTGTATATTTTTTCTTTCTTTGTTTGATAAATTTGCATGATAAACTTCATAAATTGCATCTTTGACTCCATGGAGTTTATTGTGGATTTCTTTAGTGGCTGGAGAGCTTGGTCAGTGCAAAACATCCAGTGAGGCCAGTGACAACAGGTGTATTATTTCATTTGAACA
>NC_071284.1:18236046-18288546 GCF_001660625.3 Ictalurus punctatus
TGGACCTCGGACAGGGACTTGGCTTGAGAGGTCATCTCTTTGACCTTAGACATAAACTTGGCTTGAGAGGCCGTCTCTTCAACCTTGGACAGGAACTTGGCTTGAGAGGACATCTCTTCGACCTCGGACAGGAACATGGCTTGAGAGGCCCTTTTTTCGACCTCGGACAGGAACCTGGCTTGAGAGGTCACCACTTCGACCTTGGACAGGAACTTGGCTTGAGAGGCCCTCTTTTCGACCTTGGACAGGAACTTGGCTTGAGAGGTCATCTGTTCGACCTCGGACAGGAAGATGGCGTGGGAGGTCACCTCGTTGACCTCGTACGGGAACATGGCTTGGGAGGTTGCCTTGTCCACCTCAGACATGAATGTGGCATGGGAGGTCACTTTGTCGACTTCAGATGGGAACGTGGCTTGGGAGGTCACCTCGTCGACTTCGGATATGAGATTGTCTGGAGAGGTCGTCTCTTTGACCTCGGACAGGAACTTGGCTTGAGAGGTCGTCTCTTCGACCTCTGACAGGAACTGGACTTGAGAGGGTGTCTCTTCAACCTTGGACAGTAACATGGTGTGGGAGGTCACCTCATTGACCTTGTACGGGAGCGTGGCTTTGGAGGTTGCCTTGTCGACCTCAGATGGGAACGTGGGTTGGGAGGTCACCTTGTTGACCTCTAGCAGGAACTTGAATTTATGCTAGAGCTTTGGAGAGGAGGTGACTGCGTTGACCTCCAGCTGGAGCTTGGCTGCTGAGACCAAATAGTGGGTCTTAGGCAGGAGCTTTGGGCAGGAGGTCACCCAGTTTGCCTGCTCATAATAGGTGGTTAATGCCATGCCAGGTTTATGTATGAGGCAGGCCTCCCCAAACACTCTTCCAGGTTGGGGGCATACTCTGGACTCCCAAACTCCTTTATTAATAGTCCCACAAACTGAGTTACAATGTGCAGACCCTTAGAATTTGTACAGGCCAGACGCTCCACCCACTGGAGGGCTTGGCCAATGAGCCGGGAGAGTATGAACCCTAGCCACTGCATCTGGTCAGGCTTGGTTGTGCGCCAGGCTAAAAAAATGCAATTGGCAGTCAAACAAAAAATACTCAGTGTAGCCAAAAAATCCATCATATGGCTCTGGAGGATCCATGGTAACTCATTGAGGAAGCTTGACAGAGTTGAGACTTGGTAGGGTGTTCCTTATTACCTTGTCATGATGTCTCCTCCTTCTTACTGCTGCATCCATGGTGATGTGAAGTATTCTGTCAAGTAATCCTTGTAATGAAGGTTAGGATGCAAGTGCAGTTAAAGACTTTTATTAAAGATAGACAGGCAGACAAAGTGTGGTTGAAAAACAGGCAGTGGGTCAGGTGAATTACACTCCATGGTGGCCATGTTTGTAGGCCACAGTGCAGGGTGGGAAATGTAGTCACATGTAGTTTGCTGTGATATGATGTACAGTATCTCACAAAAGTGAGTACACCCCTCACATTTTTTAAATATTTGATGATATCTTTTCGTGTGACAACACTGAAGAAATGACACTTGTAAAGCTACAATGTAAAGTAGTGAGTGTACAGCTTGTGTAACAGTGGGAATTTGCTGTCCCCTCAAAATAACTCAACACACAGCCATTAATGTCTAAACCACTGACAACAAAAGTGAGTACACCCCTAAGAGAAAATGTCCAAATTGGGCCCAATTAGCCATTTTCCCTTCCCGGTGTCATGTGACTTGTTAGTGTTACAAGGTCTCAGGTGTGAATAGGGAGCAGGTGTGTTAATTTTGCTGTCATCACTCTCACGCTCCCTCATACTGGTCACTGGAAGTTCAACATGGCACCTCATGGCAAAGAACTCACTGAGGATCTGACAAAAAGAATTGTTGCTCTACATAAATATGGCCTAGGCTATAAGAAGATTGCCAAGACCCTGACACTGAGCTGCAGCATGGTGGCCAAGACCATACAGCGGTTTAACAGGACAGGTTCCACTCAGAACAGGCCTCGCCATGGTCGACCAAAGAAGTTGAGTACATGTGCTCAGTGTCATATACAGAGGTTGTCTTTGGGAAATAGACGTATGAGTGCTGCCAGCATTACTGCAGAGGTTGAAGGGGTGGGGGTCCAGCCTGTCAGTGCTCAGACCATACGCCGCACACTGCATCAAATTGGTCTGCATGGCTGTCATCCCAGAAGGAATACTCTTCTAAAGATGATGCACAAGTAAGCCCGCAAGCAGTTTGTTGAAGACAAGCAGACTAAGGACATGGATTACTGGAACCATGTCCTGCGGTCTGATGAGACCAAGATAAACTTATTTGGTTTAGATGGTGTCAAGCGTGTGTGGTGACAACCAGGTGAGGGTACAAAGACAAGTGTGTCTTGCCTACAGTCAAGCATGGTGGTGGGAGTGTCATGGTCTAGGGCTGCATGAGCGCTGCCAGCACTGGGGAGCTACAGTTCATTGAGGGAACCATGAATGCCAACATGTACTGTGATATACTGAAGCAGAGCATGATCCCAGCATCTATTGCAGCATGATAATGACCCCAAACACACCTCCAAGGCGACCACTGCCCTGCTAAAGAAGCTGAGGGTGAAAGTGATGGACTGGCCAAGCATTTCTCCAGACCTAAACCCTATTGAGCATCTGTGGGGCATCCTCAAACGGAAGGTGGAGGAGCACAAGGTTAACATCCACCATCTTCGTGATGTTGTCATGGAGGAGTGGAAGAGGACTCCAGTGGCAACCTGTGAAGCTCTGGTGAACTCCATGCCCAAGAGGGTTAAGGCAGTGCTGGTATATGTGTGTGTGTATATTAGTGCTGTCATGAGAAAAAGTAAGTACACCAATGGAAATTGTTGGGGTTTTTTTTTAAAACATATTTGGGCAAACAAACATTTGATCATCTTTAAACACTGCTTATTAATATGAAGTTGATATACTTGAACAAAACCACATGGAAAATTTGCCTGTTTGAAAAATTGGTTGTTTGAAATTTGCACAATTTTTAGATTATTTCCCTTACAGTGGAATGATGTATTTCAAATAATTTGGAGATCTGTTTAAATCCCAGAGGAACAGAATTCTTTAGCTCTTGGCATAATGACACCACACACCTCAATAGCAAATTGACAGAGATATGAGACGGGTGTAAATAAGACAGGTTCCACCTGCACTCCCTAAGCAGGTACACTGGCACCCAATCTTCAACAACTGATTCTAATTTTACGGATTGGGAGGTGTGATAAATGTAGGGCTGTACTAACCTTTTCCATGTGATTGATTTATGGTGTTTTTTTATTTTATTTAAATTGCTCAAATTACTGCAAAATATACATTTTATGTGCCATCTGATAGTGCATATTAATAAAGGTGACTGTTTCAAATAGGATAAAATGTTTGCTTGTCCAAATATGTCAAAAATGCCAACAATTTTCATGGGGTACACTTATTTTTTCACATGATAAGTATATGTAAGTCCTAAAAGTAGATAAAGAGAAGACAATTAAACAAAGAAGACAAAATATTACACATGGTCATTTATTTATTGAACAAAATGATCCAATATTACATATATATGAGTGGCAAAAGTATGTGAAAATTTGCTTTTAGTATCTGGTGTGAGCACCTTGCGCAGCAATAACTGCAAATAAATAATTCTGGATAACTATTAATCTGTCCTGTACATCGGCTTGGATGAATTTTAGCCCATTCCTCAATACAGAACAGCTTCACCTCTGGGATGTTAGTGGGTTTCCTCACATGAACTGCTTGCTTCAGGTTTTCCACAACTTATCTATTGGATTAAGTTCAGGACTTAACAGTCAGCGCAAATGATTTGTGTGCTTATGGTCGTTGATTTGCTGCATGACCCACATTCTGTTGAGATTCAGTTGGACAGATGTCCTGACATTTTCCTTTAAAATTTTCTGGCATAGTTCAGAATTCATTGTTCCATCAATGAACAAAACAAGCCTAAACTATGATACTACCAGCACCATGTTTCACAGATGGGATAAGTTCTTATGCTGAAATGCATGTTTTCCTTTCTCCAAACATAACACTTCTCATTTAAACTATATTGGTTATTCCATATTGGTTATAACTATATTGGTCTCATTCATCCACAATTTTTTTCCAATAGCCTTCTGTTTTGTCTACGTGATCTTTAGTAAATTGCAGCTGGGCAGCAATGTTCTTTTTGGAGATCAGTGGCTTTAACCCTGCAGCTTCCTGCCATGCACACCCACCATTGATGTGTTCCTGATGGTGGACTCATGCAAATTAACATTAGCCAATGTGAGAGGCCTTTAGTTGCTTAGAAGTTACCATTGGTTCCTTTGTAACCTCATGTACTCTTACCTATCTCTGCTGATTGACCAAAATCTTTAAAGATAGATTTGTAACCTTTTCCAGCCTGATGCGCATCAACAACTCTTCCTCAGAAGAGTTGTTAATGATCCTCAGAAATCTCCTTTGTTCTTGCCATGATACACTTCCACAAACATGTGTTGTGAAGATCAGACTTTGATAGGTCTATGTTCTTTAAATAAAACAGGACGATCACTCACCTCATTGTCATCCCATTGATTGAAAACTCTTGACTCTAATTTCACCTTCAAATTGCTAATCCTAGAGGTTCACATACTTTTGATAATTCTAGAGGTTCACATAGAGGTTCACAACCACACACAGATTAAATGTAATATTAATAATTTTCAATAAATAAATTACCAAGTATAATATTTCTGTCTCATTTGTTTAACTGGGTTCACTTTGTCTACTTTTAGGACTTGGGTGAAAATCTGATGATGTTTTAGGTCATATTTATGCAGACATTTTATGCAGACCAAAACTTTCAAGCACCTCTCTCTCTCTCTCTCTCTCTCTCTCTCTCTCTCTCTATTTAATATACATGTATATATATGTATATATATATATATATATATATATATATATATATATATATATATATATATATATATATATATATATATATATATATATATATATATATATATATATATATATATATATATATGTGTGTATACATGTGTGTGTGTGTATGTGTGTGTGTGTGTGTATATATTAGTGCTGTCATTAACGCATGCGATTAATCTAAAAATTTTAATGTGTTATTATTTTTTTAACGCAAATTAATCATTTGACAATCTTGTTTGACCCCAACTTCTTCCCGTTATTGCAGCGTGGATGGTTACCTAGCCTTGTGTGATTAGGGCACGGCAAATGCGAGCAATATGATGACAGATGAGACAGTGTCCACTCTGCTGAACGGCAAGTTTCGTTATAAAAATCTTCCAGATGGAAGTTTTGATAAAAACCTAAATTGTGTGCACTTATTACAAGTGCACTTATTGCATATGACAAGCTTGAAATACCATCTTCGGGCGAAACACATTTTTGCTGATGTTAGCAAAGATGCTAGTGCTGAGACAGGTTCAACAAGCCGTGCTCGTCAAACAACACTGGCGGAGTGCAGCCGGGGCAAGTTTTTCAACAAAACGACAACAGAAAAGCTACCTAGCACAATCTCTAAATGGAACTATTGTTACAAGAATACATGAACTGTACAATGCTGAAAAAGCTACGAAAGTGAGGCAGTTGGCAGAAGGTACTTTTGTTGCATTTACTGGAGACCACTGAACATCAGTAAGTAACCATAACTACCTCTGTGTAACGGCACACATAATCGATGACAACTGGCAGCTGCACTCATTCCCTTTAGGCGTGTTAAAAACAGAAGAAAGGCATTTTGCCGAAGCATGCGCTAGCCAGTTTCTCAAAGTTGCAAATGAGTGGGAGATAACGGGCAAGGTCAAAACTATAGGAACAGACAACGCTCGCAATATGATTGCCACTGCAAGGAGTCTACCCTCCGAGCATGTGCCGTGTGTGGCACATATGATACAAAGTGTGATCACCGTGGCTTTACGAGACAACGGACTTGACAGCATTTAAGCCAAGTGCCGTAAGATAGTAGGACACTTCAGACACAGTCCCACAAACACAGCAGAGCTGAAAGCTCAGCAAGCCTCTCATGGACTAATAGAGGAGTCCCTCATCCAGGTTGTACTGTCGCGCTGTAATTCAGCTCTTGAAATGATGAGACGGATTAAACACAACAAGGATCCACTGAAAGCAACGCTGGCACAGGAGAAACACAACTTTGCCATGCTAACCTCAGCTGAATATGACAGGTTGGCAAAGTTGGAAACGGTGCAGGAGCCCTGCAGGTAATGTTATTTCTCTGTCTTCTCTAATTTTATTGATAAAAATTAGTCATTTGTAAGTCATCTAGACATAGTTTAAGGCCTATACCCTAAGTAGATGCCATCTGAATGAAAACTGTAGTCATTAAGTCAATTGTCCGGTGCTCTGTTTGCACTGTAGGTACATCACTGAGCTCCTAGGTGGTGAAAAGTATGTATCCTGCTCCGTGGTGCTACCTGCACTGTCATCTCCGATGCTGACCCTGCCTACATAGCATGCTTCAAGGCTTCATTCACAAAGGACCTCCAGGGGTGAAAGGAGAACTCAAACCTGTGGAGGTTAAAGGTGGCAACTGCTCTAGATCCTAGGTTCACAAACCTTAGGTGCTTACCCACACTCACGCACCCATTCATACACTACGGACACTTTAGACATGCCAATCAGCCTACCGTGCATGTCTTTGGACGAGGGAGGAAACCGGAGTACCCGGAGGAAACCCCCGCAGCACGGGGAGAACATGCAAACTCCGCACACACAGGGCCACGGAGGGAATCGAATCCCCTACCGTGGAGGTGTGAGGCGAACGTGCTAAACACTAAGCCACCATGTGCTACATATACACATACACTTAATTATTGGCATGGACAGTAACTTCAGATAGATGCAATTGCTGTTTAAGCAGGAAGGCAAAACCAAAATGTGAGTCACATTTGGAAACAGGCAGCGTTCAGGCAATCTACAAACAATGATATCCAAGATATATAAAATATACAAACAATGAAACAGACCGAGGTCAATAACCAGCATATGGAGCCACAAAACAAAAGGTTCAGCAAAGTCAGGCAGGTAGACACTAAAACATTGCTTTGCACAAGAAAAAGACATATGGGGTTTAAATATGCAGACTATTCAAAGGGCAAACAGTTTAGACTAATCAGGAAACATGAGGGAGACAACCAATGACAATATAGGGGAGGAGACCGGACATGAATAAAAACAAATGTGGCAATGTAAATAAACATTTTACAAGCCATATGTGCACGCCGTAGTGCGGCAGGCTGCTCTGCCCACACTGTTGGCGCAAGGGAGAAATTCCTGACAGTAATGTAAAATTATATTGGAACAGTTGATGACATTTATTATTTTTTTTTTTAAAAATCTGAATATAAGTGTATACTGTTCAGTTAAACAGAAGAGTTAAATGGCTTTGAATACCATGCTTTATTGTACCATATTTTGAAATTAGTTCATGTAGGTAATTTAAAATGAATGATTCTATTGCACTGACAACCATATCCATTAATTGTATTTAAATATTTTCACTCTGATACTGTATATCAGGAATATCTAAATCTGAATTAGTGCGAAAAAATAAGCAACACTGTAGTAAAACTATAGTGTAATCAAAATAAACAAACTAGTTAAATAGTTAGAAAAGCCAAGAAACCAGACAATTGTAAAGTGGTTCCCTTTCAAAGGTAACTTCAACATTGCGTTTAGCATAACACTATGGGAGAGCCTCTCATGCATGACCGGCATCTGAAGCTTATGTAAAATCATTCCTATTTATAGGCCTGCCATGATCAGGTGACGTGGTAATTAAGCACGTCGCGTGATATAAATATGGCACCTGTGAATCGTGCCATCAGCCTTTTATAATTTTCAGCGAAAGACTGCATGTCAGTTGTTTGTGTAAAGAAAAAAAAAAGACACTTCATTTCCTTGCTATCTATTCTCAAAATCTCAGAACTTTTCTATCCCGTTAAAAAAAGAGAAGGAAAAAAAAGGAATGAGCGAGAGAGAAAAATATGAGTGAGACAAATCAAGTGTGTTACGGCTTGCTCCCGTTTCATCACGGGGAATAGTACACACTTTCTGGGTGAAGTGTCTAGGGATGTAGCATGTGATGCCAGCCTCGAGAGGCTGTGCATGGTAATGCCTACATCAAGCAGCTCGGCTCGCGACTCGTGCTATTCTCGGAAGCCGAAGCGAGTTGGGTTTCAGAGCCTCGCGGATCTCAGGTTCGGGGGATCTCTTATGGATCCGGAAGAGGAGCCGGAGACGAGCGCTGCTCTATCTTTTGCTCTGTCTTCTGGGTTCGGCTCTCCGCTGGATTTTGGAGCTCGTGTCGCGAGTCCTCCTTCCGCTATGGAAAGACAAAAGGGGGGAAAAAGCACACAAAAATAATAGTAATAATTCCTCTCTGACTCTGAGGAGCCAGAAGGATGTGCTAAAAACTGAGAACAGCATATAAAGAGCTGCTTGAAGTGATTACTAATGCTTGATGAGCTAGTTTCTGCCCAGTGAAAGTAAATAGCTCACACTTCAGAAACTCCCCTTTCTTCCAGAAGTGCATGACAAAATAATAGGCTTTTGGGGGAAAACCATGCATAAGCCGTATTTATAACCCCACGATATTGGATTATTCGGCCATTGTGGGGAATGAACGGCATGGCTATTTAGCTATGCTGAAGGTGGAGGAGGCGCTTGCAAGCTACTTCTCTCCATCGACGGCAGGTAATTAGGGGGGCCGGCTTTGCCATCCAATCCACCATGTAACGCCACCGTGGCATTGGTGGGCAAGGCCTATGTGGTAGTAGTCTTGCTTGTGGGATACTGCAGACAATGACAGTGTTGCAGGCCTACCAAGCAGACCTGCTGAGTGAGCTCGACATATGACGACATTCAGCCAGTTCCTTCCCTGTTGTGTCGAGTTCACCCGGGCATCCAAGAGTGGAGACCAGGCCAGTACTAGTGCGAGGGAGATGCAGAAGGCGAGGATGGCAGCTCACCAACCCCTGCAGACAGCCAGGGGAACCGGGTGGCCACAGTCGCAGGCCTGCCACTAGGCCTAATCTGAGAATGGTCATAAAGGCCAATTAGGCAAAGAAGAGCAGTCCTGAGGGGCTGTGGAGGGACGTATCAGGGAACATGAGGCAGTTAGCCCCCAGTGCTACTGTAGGGCCTCCCCTAGCCAAGGTGGTCCTAAGTTTTCAGTGTTCTCTGCTCAGCGAGCTGTCACAGGGCAATGAAAATCTGATGCTTTTCCTCCAATAGAATGTGGAATAGTTAATGTCACTAAGAGACCATCTGGCAGTGTGGAAACTACTGCCAAATGTGCCTCCATGGGTTCTGTCTACCGTAGAAAAGGGTTACCAGGTCCAGTTTATAGCTCGACCCCCCCCCCCCCCATTTCAGAGGTTTGCTCACCACAGTAGTCAGCACAGACCAGAGCCTGACATTAGCGCAGGAAGTAAGAACCCTCTTGGACAAAGGGGCCATAGAACATGTACCCTGTTCCCTGAGGGAGGGAGGTTTTTATAGTCGTTATTTCCCGGTCCACAAAAAAATAGGAGTATGCGGCCAATTTTAGATCTCTGACATCTGAACAGTACTCTTCGGACATACAGGTTCAAGATGCTGATGCCCAAACTTATCATTCCACATATTCAGTTTGATGGGTTTGTGAAGATACATCTAAAATGTGCATATTTCCACATAGAAATATCACTAGCGTTATCCCCTCACACCTTCACAAAGTGCATGGATGTCACTCTGGCTCCATTGTGACTACAGGGCATCCGTGTACTAAACTACCTGGACGACTGGTTAATTCTAGCACAATCCAGGGAACTGGCAGTTCAACATCGAGATGTTGTTCTCGCCCACATGAAGAGCTTGGAGCTCAGGTTGAACCTCCAGAAAAGTATGCTTTCCCCAGTGCAGTGGACAACTTTTCTAGGGGTTATAAGGATTCTACTACAATGAAGGCGTTTTTATCCCCAACAGGCGTAGGGTCAATCCTATCAAGATTGAGCAAGATAAAGCTGGATCTTGGGAGACTTTTGGCGCTTATGGGCCTATTGCACAGGAGACCGTTCAGCGGTGGCTGAGAAGTTGGGGGTTTCGTCCAAGGACGAAACCTCTGAGAATAATCAGTGTCTTGCGGCGATGCCTACGTGCTCTGAGAATTTGAGTGTCCCTGGTTTCTAGCCTTGGGTCACACTCTAGGGGTGCCTCCTTAGTGCAAGACGGTAATGACAGACACCTCCCTCATGGGCTGGAGCGCGGTCTGAGACAGCTGTCCAGCTAACGGTCTCTGGTGTGGCCCTCATCTGGAGTGGCATATAAATTGCTTAGAAATGTGGGCCATATTTCTAGCACTGAAATTCCTTCTTCCTCAATTGAGAGGTCACCATGTGTTTACAGACAACACACCGGTGGTCTCATATGTTGACCACCAGGGAGGATTATGTCCATGCCCCCTGTTTAGGCAGGGACAACTAATTCTTCTCTGGGCAGAAGGAAAGTTTGTCAGTGAGTGCAATGTATATTTTGGGAATATGGGGGCAGACATCATGTTGAGGCAGGGGCTGAGGCCCAGGAATTGGTGGCTCCCTCCACAAGTGGTGGAGTCCATATGGTGAGGCTTGGCCAAGCGGGACTGCATGTGTTCGCTTCTGAGGAGACAACACACGGCCCACTGTGGTTCGCCCTCACTCCTCCCACACAATTAGGTCTGGACACCATGGTCCACATATGGCAGAGTGGATGGTACTCCTTGGGAGATTCCCATCCACAGGGATCCACTGTAGACCCCGTGAACTGCGCAATAGCTACAGTCCTGGAGTTCTTACAAGAACATTTCTCAGCGGGGTGGGCTCCTTCTACAATCAAGGTTTATGTGGCTGCCATTTCAGCCAGCCATGCCCCTGTGGGGCAACATCCTCTAACTTCAAGGTTCATGTGTGGTGTCAGGCAGCTGAGGCTGGTATGCAGGCTGCGCATACCTTCCTGGGACCTTTCTGTGGTCCTGGAAGGTCTGTGAGGGGCCCCAATTGAGCCCTTAGAGTCAGCCTCTGTGAAGCTTCTGACTCTAAAGGTAGCTCTTCTGCTGGCCCTGATATCTCTCAAGCAAGTAGGAGATCTACAAGCTCTCTCTGTTGCCCCGTCCTGCCTTGACTTTGCCCCTGGATTAGCCAAGGCCTTCCTGTATCCTATGCCGGATTATATTCCTTAGGTGCCTACATCGGCTGCCCACCCTGTGGTGTTTCAGGCTTTCTGCCCTCCTCCATTCCCCACACCGGAACAAGAGAGAATGCACCTGCTGTGTCCAGTAAGGGCTCTCTGTACTAATGTCCAAAGCAGCGCATTTCTAATCGGATAGTGGAAGCAATCTCTATTGCTTATGAGGCACGCGGTCTTGCTACACCTCTGGACATAAGGGCTCATTCCACTAGGGCCGTCGCCATCGCGAAGGCTTTGTCCAAAGGGGTATCCTTACAGGATGTGTGTGCTGCTGCAGGGTGGTCTATGCCACACACATTCATTCGTTATTACAGTCTAGATATTCATTCCACCCCGGGCTCGAGTGTCTTGCAGTGACCCTTGGGCTTGGGTCTTTTTGAACAGGCTGTACCCTCAGTATAAAGGAGTGGATATTCTCGTTCACATAGTGTTATGCTAAACGCAACATCGAAGTTCCTTTTGAAAGGGAATGTCTGGGTTATGTAACCCTGTTCCCTGAGAAGGGAACGAGACATTATGTAGATTTGTCATACCAGGGCAGGCCTGTGAATTGCATCTTCGCTTCAGATAATAGAGGTGGATGGCACGGTTCACAGGTGCCATATTTATATCACGTGACACGCTTAATTGCCACCTCTCCTGATCATGGCAGGCCTATAAATAGGCATGATTTTACACAAGTTTCAGATGCTGGTCACACACGAGAGGAACTCCCATAGTGTTATGCTATACGCAACGTCTTGTTCCCTTCTCACGGAACAGGGTTACATGCATAACCCAGACATTGTCTAATCATTATTTAATATATAAAGATATGTATAGTCTTACCCCAGTAAAGTGCAGTGCTGTACCTGATGCTACAGCCCCACACACTGTACTCAGTTTTCCACCAGTTAATAGACGCCAATGATTGAGGGAAGGTGTACGACTAAAGCTGTCTTTTACTTGGGATAAGAGGGGCACCAGGGCTTCATCACAGTACCCACCTCCCCAATCTGGGTCACACCTAAGTGACAGAAAGAGAAAGACAAGTATGTAACATCGTGAAAACAAAAAGCAATGTGTAGCCTAAAAGTATGGAGTGTAATACAGATGAAAAATTCCTGAGTGGCACAACAGAATAGCATTTGTCCTATTGTCCAGGGAGTTGCAAGTTTGAATCCAAACAATGCAACAGCCATCCATGGCTGAGAGTCCAAGACAGCAAAATTTACTATGCTCCCTGGCTGGGAGGGATGACATACTGCCTTGCCCCTATCAATCACAGCAGCACAACCAATCAAGGGCATTTCTGAGCTCATGCATTCATCTTGAAGCATAAGGATTTCCTCCAAGTGTGTTAAGCCACCACATGATGCAGCATGAACAGCAGCCCAAAAAGCTGAAGTTGGCTGCCTTATGTATCTCAGAGGAAGCACATGATAGCCTTCAAACTCCCTGGTTGTTGGATGATAAGATAGGTAGCAGGAATTGGCCAAGAGTAAATTTGGGAGATAATCAGGAGAAAATGGTATAAAAAATGTCAACAGTTAGTATGCATGTTATTCGAATAAAAGTACTAACTCACTCACATTCAGTAACTGCTTATCCTGGTCAGAGCACACTTGGCATGCGGCTGGTATACGCCTTAGATGGGACACCTAGTAATCACAGAGCAACATGCCCACTCATTTAAAACTAGGGGCAATTTAGTGTAACCAATCCACATATTGCTACCTAGGATTGTTAAATATTAGATCTCTTATGTCTAAGAGATCTAATTGTAGAGCGCTTATTGTTAATGAAACCATTACTGATCAAGAATTGAATGTAGTGTGTTTAACAGAAATGCGGTTTAATCCAAATGACTAAGTAGTATTAAATAAAACTTATCCTCCTAGATACGGTTAAATACACTTCAGCCCCATCTAAGTGGCAGAGGAGTAGGTGTCACACTCATTTATAATGATAATCTAGGTGTCACACAAAAACCTATTCATAAATTCAATGATTTAAATTATTTATGCTAACCTAACAAATATAGCTAAAAAAAAAAAATGTCTACCCAGTCAATTCCACTAATTATTATTTACAGCCCTCCAGGGCCATATACTGAATTCCTTTGTGAATTTGCAGATTTCATCTCTAACTTTGTATTTCTTTAGACATAGCATAAATTGTTGGAGACTTTAATAATCATGTTGATAACCTGGAAGACCCTCTGTGTCATGGATATGCTGAAATAGGCATTTGGACTATGATTCCTGTCCAACACTGCACCTCACGTGATCATGTCACATGACTGTCACATGACTGTCTGCACCTGATTCATGTTTAGAAGTAATTAACACGTATATAAGTCACTTTTTGAATTCAATACCTTGTGTTTGTCTTTCTTTGGCATGTTATATGCTCGCTTGTTTTTTGTTTCTTTATCCTTGTACCTTGCCACAAGTTCCATAGTTCTTGTTTTGTTTTGAACTTTATTAAATGTCTGACTGCATTTGCATCTGTCTCCACCTGCTTTATCTGACAACACAAGACCTACAAAATGGACACAGCAGAACTTTTCTCTACCCAAGAGCCCATTCTGGATTGCCTTAGGATGGAACAATAGTTGAAGGGCTTTTTGGCAAGGACTGCAGAGGCATGGTTTGAGACATGTGTAAGATCTTTTTCCCCACCTCCCCTACTGCAGATTACTCTCAGCCCACTGGCTCAATGGAGAACATCGCTCAGCCTCCCTGCTGGGTGGATGGTATTATCTTCCACTGTAATGCTAATGACACACGGTTGTATGTTTCAGCAAAACCAACAGTGACAGACACCAATTTATTATGGATGATTATTGACATGTACTAGGACCACTTGCAGCTAGAAGCAAGCTTTCTGATTATATAATAACTCTCGATGGCCTTTCATCATGTGCAGCAGTAAAAGACCTTAGTGTGATTATTGACTCCAGTCTTTAAGTTGAAGCTCATGTAGATAATATGACTAGGTTTGCCTTCTTACATCGAAATACAATGTCACTGAATGATACAAGTAGTTCATGTTTTGTTACCTCTAGGTTGGATTATTGTAATGTCTTACTGTCTGGTTGTTCCAGTAGGTGGTTAAATTATCTCCAGTAAGTCCAGAATGCAGCTGCAAGAGTCCTTACTAGAACCAGAAGATATGACCACATCGCCCCTATGTTATCCACACTGCAGTGGCTCCCAATCAAGTTCCACATTGATTATAAAAATACTACTGTTGGCCATTAACGCACTGAATGGTCTCAGGCCACAGTAACTGAGTGAACTCTTTGGTCTTTTATTATCCACCACACCTACTTTGATCAAAAGGTCCAGGCTATTTGACCCCAATCAATTGGTATCAAATACACTTTGACCCCAGCTTCCTAACATGCTGGGGTATGTGAAGAAAAGAATTTTGCTGTGCATAAGTATGTGTGATCAATAAAGACTCATCATTATTTGTTGGTACCTCGATTAGTGAAGCCCACAGCAGGGGGAAGAGCTTTCTCTTACAAAGCCCCACAGTTATGAAACACCCTTCCAATTAGTGTTTGGGACTCAGACACAGCCTCAGAATTTAAGCTCAGTATTAGCTGAACCACACTACGTATTCAGTTTCAAGATTTGGCTAATCAGTGGGAGAGAGAGAGAAAGGTGTGTCTGGAGGCACCATTGAGGGGGAGAGAAAGACACACACGTGCTTTTTGTTTTGTTTGTGTGTTTTTTGTTCTGTTTGAGTTTGGCTTATTATTAAACTTTGCGTGCGTTCACCCGGTTCCCACCTCCTCCTTGCCTATCATTAAAGTTTGTTAGACTGGTGCCGAAACCCAGGAAGGATGCACTGCCAGAGAGCCCTCACCGCTGTGGGAAGATTGTGACGCCGAGGAGGTGGTAGTGCTGGAGTGGTTGCCAGGGAGGACAGAGGAGTCATTGCCATCCACTGGGAGGTGGAGGAACCACTGCCATCCACCTGAAAGGGGAGGAACGGATGATGTCCGGCAGGGGGTGGAGGACCCGTTGCTGTTCGGCAGGGAAGGGATGGAGCTGTAGCCATCTGTTGGGGAGGCGGAGGTGTGGCTGCTGTCTGCCAGAAAAGTAAAGGAGCCCTTTCTGCCCTCTCTAAAGTCCAGTTTCACCGCCCGGTGTCATGGGGGATCACTCAGACACAGTCTCTGTGTTTAAGTCTAGGCTGAAAACGTATTTGTTTACTCAAGCTTACCATGAATAGACTCTCTTTTATGCAATGTACAGTCTTATCCACCACAGGATAGTAAGCATACCTAATGATCTCTCTATCTCTTTACCTCCCTCTCTCCTTCTGTCAAGCCACACATGATTTTATGGAGATGCCAGTGATCCTGACCCTTTCTGCACTCTGGACCTGCCTGATCCATCCGGATGCTCTAGCTGGAGCTCTAATCAACTGGAGGCTACAGCCTGGAGATTGATTAGGATGGTACCATTTGAAGTACTATGGAAATGGTTTTGGACCTCAGATCCACATGGACATTCTCGCTGTGGTTGCTGGGACTATGGTTGCTACTATGGCCTTGGGACTGCAATTACCTCATACAATTTTACACTCAGGTCTCCTTTAGTGAACAGTGAACTAGTTCAAGACTTCATGTAAAAAACATAATGAACTTTCTTTAACGTTCACACTATCTGCTGTTACCCATATGAGTTTGGGTCTGTTTCCTCTCAAGGTTTCTTCCTCAGATCATCTTAGGGAGTTTTTTTCTTGCCACCATCGCACCGGCTTGCTCAATAGGGATAAATTCACACACTTGCGTAAAATCTGTATCGTGTATTTACATGTTTCTGTAAAGCTGCTCTAAGACAATGTCCCTGTAAAAAGCACTATACAAATAAAATTTTATTGAATTGAAAACACTTTTTCACAGCACTGTATCAATACTTGAAAATATACTTGTAAGGTAAACAATTTTTTTTCCAATGGGGAAAAGTCATAAAGTATACAATCTTTAAATACCGTGTTAACTGTGAAAAATGCTATTCACTCACACACAGGAATTCTGCTTGCAACGGCCATGACCAGAGCACATTTCAGGACAACCATCTCCAATGTAGAGGTTGTCCAAAGCCCAGGTTTGTTGCTTGTCAAATGGAGCCTGCTGAAGCCATCGGAATCGTGTGGCTGGAGACCTGAGAAACACAAACTGGGTGTTTGTGCTGGGGTACTTAAAAGTCAGCAAAAATGTAACTGTATTATGAAGTATAACTCAATATAACTTTACCTGGCATAGGCTGGGATGGGTAAGGTAACTCTGCCCCATTTGTTGTAGGTGTCTGAAACTAACATCCTTTGAAGTGTATAGGAGGAACAGTCTGGACTTGTGGGTAAACAGTCTCTTAAGAGAGGTTGCCAAGTAAGTCCAAGGTCAAGAGAGTAGTCCAATTCCACTGCTGTGCACACACAAGCATGCATTCATGTTAGTAAACGGATGGCTCAGAAGGATATGAATAGTATATAAATCCTGATTGGCTGGCTTACAATAGCAGGAGGAGGTGACAGAGCAGGAAGCAGAGAAGTCAAACTGGATCAAGGCATCCTGCCCTACACTGATATCAGTGGTAACAGCATAGCGAGTGTTAGATTTTTCAATGAAAGCAAATGCACTGCCATCAGAGCCACACACAGGCATGTGTGTGCCACCAGGATGAAGAAGCCACAAACGTTCATCTGTGGTGGAGAAGTTATCCTCCAGGGGGCCCCAGCCACTGGCACTGCCACCCACCACCACCTTGACACACAAACAAAATGATGAATGTAAGGTGATACCAGGTATTTTCACTACAGTTGATTTCTATCATAATGCTTCCATTAATGTTGATTAGAATGTATTTCATTTAAAAGCTGTTTTATCTGTTCAACAAGAGATATGTAGTGAGATAATATTCAGATGTTATGAGAAAAAAGGTGAGGCAATTTATGTATGACCAAAAGACTAATATAATTAACCTAACACCCCCAAAATGAATGAAGATCTTAACAGACAAGTGCTTTATATTGGGTTGAAATCACCTTATCAATGACCCAGGGAGTGTGAAAGTATCCATTTTCAGATGGCTGCCACCACCGTAGGCGTGTTTCAGTGGTGCGGGCTCGCAGTGGGATCTCTAGGGCAACAAGCTCAGCCTGATTACTACTATTAGTGTAGAAGAATTTCTGTAGCAGGTTCCAGGATAACCCTCCGTTCACAGAGAACTGGAGCAGCACAGGCTGGGAACGTGGATCAGGGGAAGCTTTTCCACAACCCAGACGCAAAAAGAACTGTACAAACCTGTGTACAAATCAGATTAAAAGAGTTCAAGAACCTTCTTTGACCCATTAAAACTGACAATGTATGCTGTATATATAGTAAGAGGAAATAAGTATTTGTGCACTTTTAAAAATTGTTTTGCTGACTTCTAATGCATGTACGTATCTACTTCATGTTGACACACCTAATGCCTGAATGTATAATTAAATTTGACACAAACAAAACAATAAACAAAAATATGTTTAAAAATTTGAAAATGAAGCATTCAGACAACATTCAAATGGAAAAAGCCAAACACTGCAAAAAGTTCTTTTTGCTCTGTATTTTTTTTTTCCATTTGAAGGTTGTCCCTGAGAACTTTAGGAAGCTCCTTCACCATGATAGTATTACCATGATACTATAACAAATGGCAATGTTTTTATATATATATATATATATACACACAGTATCTCACAAAAGTGAGTACACCCCTCACATTTTTGTTTCATGCTTGACCGGCTTGCAGGATAGTTTTTTTTATATCTATAACTTTTTTTTCTTGCAAAATTACATACAGTGAGGGACATAAGCATTGGACATGTTAAATTTTTTTCTGTAAATATATTTCCAATGAAGCTATTCAAATGAAATTTTCTCCAGACATCAGTATTAACTCAAGAAAACCACACATATAAAGAAATCCAAACGTTAAAGTCCATAAATAAAGTTATGTGTAATAAAGTGGAGTGACACAGGAAAAAAGTATTGAGCATCCTAACTGAAATTTATTTAATACTTAGTGGAGAAGCCTTTAATGACAACTTCAAGATGCTTCATGTATGAATAAATTAATCAGCCGCAATATTCAGGTGTGATTCTGGCCCATTCTTCTAAACATATTGTTTTTAAATCTTGTTCAATTGGATTCAAGTCAAGTGATTGACTGGGCCATTCTAACACCTTGATTTTTTATCTTCTCTGAAACCAACTGAGAATTTCCTTTATGCTGTATGCTTTGGATCATTGTCCTGCTGGAAGGTTCACCCATGTCTCATCTTCATCATTCTGGTGGATGGCAGCAGATTCTTCTCAAGAATCTCCTGGTAAAGGGCTCCATTCATTGTTCCTTCAATTATATGAAGTCTGCCAGTACCATACAATGAAAAATAGCCCCACACCATGATGCTTCCACCTCCAAACTTTACTGTTGGTATAGTGTATTAAGGGTGATGTGCAGTGCCATATCTTCTCCAAACATGGTGTGTAGTATGACAGCCAAAAAGTTCAATTTTGCGCTCATCTGACTAGACTACACTCTCCCAGTATTTCATACTGTATGCTTGTCCAAATGAGTTGTAGCAAATTTTAAACAAGCTTTGATGGGGTGAGCGTGAGCAGTGGAGTGCATTGCCTTTTGTTTTCTCTGTGACAATGACAACTTAAAAAAAATATTAATGTGAATAGCCTCATTGGAAATATATTTACTGAAATAAATGTTGACACATCCAATACTTATTTCCCCCACTATACATACACAGTTTATACAGCCTCTTCCTTTATGACATCTTTTAGCTATAGGATCCTAGTATTAACTGGTATATTTTTATCCTTTTATCGTTTGTATATTTTTATCATCTTTTAGCTACGAGATCCCAGTGTTAGCTGGTATATTTTTGTCCTTGTTATTATTAATTTATAGTTGCATAAAAAGTTTGTGATCCTCTTGAAAAGATGTGCATTTGTATATTATTTGAACATAAAATTTGCCCTGATCTTCATCCAAGTCATAATAATAGTTTGTTTGAGATCAGTCAACATTTTATCAGCAAATAATGTAGAAACTTCTTCTCACCATTGTATATTGCATAGCAAATGGGAATTTTTTTAATACAATCTTGCACATTACTTCCACATTTTCCATGAGTACTTATTCTTCTTGTAGAGAGATAGTTCTGTTTATACAGCAAGCACTGGAAATGCAAGCTGAAATGACCAGTCATTAAAATCAGCCATATTATTTCTCTTTTATGGTCCATGTAGGCTACCCACTGAACTCAGAGAGTGAACAAAGTCCTTTTGATGGATATACTCATCTTACTTACTTCCAGTTGCTGTAAAAGTACTTTAATAAAGGTGTGCAATAAAGGTGTGCACCTACAATCCTAAGTGTCTTCAATTCTACTCTGGTAGTGAATACTACCATATATCTTTGCACTAGTTACCTGGCATTAGACAGATCCATGTCTATGGTTTCCAACATGCGTAATCCATCCTCGTTGAAGAACAGGTGGTTTCCACTGGCCATGATACCACATTTCCGAGAGGGCTTTCCTCCACTCAACACTTTGAAATTCTCAGCTTCTGAAGTATCATCTTTGACAATAAAGAAAAACAGTCCAGTTCTACCCACTGTAATATTTTTCTAAAAATATATTTTTTTTATTTAACCAGAGTTTTATTTAACTAAATAAAAGTGTTCTGAAATCAACAATCATACTAATCTTGATGCTTATCAGCTTATCAGCAATCCAATCAATCACACTAAAACTGAAAGTGTCTAATTGTTTCTGAGTTACACTGGTGAAATGCTTGACATTTTGTGCAAATGTGCATTCTCCTATACCTTCAAAGTCTTCTTTAAGGAAGTCTGGATTTGGCACATCTGGAACAGAGCAGTTTGGGCCAGAATAACCAGGGTCACAGTTACAGTGAGTGCCCTTCACACATGTCCCATGGCCACTGCACATATCTTGACACAGAGGACCGATGTAAACATTATCCAGGGCCCAGGTTGGAGGTGCCATGCCAACCAAATAGAACCCCTGGTACCAACGAAACCGCACAGATCTGCAAGATAGTGAGTGGTACACTGCTAGACCCTGTTGTAGCATACAAACAGGAGACTGCTTTTTTTCTCAGTTTTTTTTTACTCACCCACATAGATGCAGTTTTTCAAATTGAATCACCTCCCTCCTCCAGCCCCGAAGGGTGCCAGGGTAGTAGATGCTGGCTGGGTGAAGTTCAATTGAGCAACGAGTGTTCGGTATTGAACCACCTGTGCATAAAGGAACTAAAAGGTTCCAAGTGGCCCCAAAGTCGTGGGAGAACTCCAGATGGACAGAATTTAATGAAGAGCTTATTGATGTACAGCCCACGTTAATCTGTTGATCATAATATGATAATTTATAATATTTAACAAACACTGAGAGACTGCAAAAAAACTTGTGTGGTAATAAGAGTCAATTAGTATGATGATAATTGAGAAAGAACCCATTTGTTAAATGCTTCAAGCTTGTAAATCTTAACCTGTGAATTATACCTCAAATTGAATAATTGTGTTCTCATTCACATCAATATCTCTAGTGGTGATGGAATGTTCTCCCAGTTCACTAGACATAAATACCAAGGCTGAGTCGTCCTCTCTGTACATAGAGTGAACAGTTATTACCAAACTATAAACAAACTTTTTTCCAAAATTGTACAAACTTGACACTATCTCATGGGATACTTACAGTCTTGCTTTCTGGTAAAGACAGTAGTGGTCAATCTTGCCCCCTGGGTAGAACAGCCAGTTTGACTCCTGAGGCTTACTTTCAAAACTCTCTGATAGAACTGGAACATTGTTCAAAGGGTGGCCATCAATGATGAGATCATCAATGACCCATACCTCTTCCTTTTTGCCTATGAAATAAATAATTGTCATAAAATAAATGTCCAAAATTGAATAATCTATGACCATGTGATATTTTGAGCTTAACCTTATTGTCTTTTACTACTTTTTTAACATTAATTTAAATTTGTAACACAAAACAATAACATAAATTTCAAAAGTATACCAGCAATAGAACTTGCTGAATTCTGCAGACAATAACAGCACTGAATGAACCTGTTCTTGTAATGATTATAAGGTTTGGAGAAATTTGTAGGATGATCTTGAGCCAGTCCTTCATACAGAGCATTTGTACCTCTATGGGTGCTTTTCTTTGAGTTATATGTGTAGTTTTGCATTGTCTCCAAGAGTCTGCATGTTTTTCCTATGGGTACTATGGTTTCCATTGCTTCTGAGCTCCAAATATAACTGCAGCCATGAGCACAGGGGCATTCCCATATATCCATCCATCCATTTTCCATACTGCATATACTAGACAGGATCATGAGGGAGCCTGAAGCCTATCCCAGTTAACTCAGGGAACAAGGCAGGGGACACCCTGGACAGGGTGCCAACTCATTACAGGGCACAATTGCACATACATTCACACACTATGGACAATTTGGAAATGCCAATCAAACTAAAACGCATATCTTCGGAATGGGGGAGGAAACCAGAGTACCATGAAGAACATGCAAATTCCACACACACAGGGCAGAGGCAGGATTTGAACCACCCAACCTCAGAGGTGCGCAGCAAACATGGTAACCAAAGCGAGCTTCATAAATACGGATGGATGCAAATGCAGATAAGAGCTTTATTATATGAGAGACAGGCAGACAAATCCAGACCGTGAAACGTAGACGTGTTCATGAACAGGCAAAGGTCAGGCGATTGGCAAATGGGCATAAATGAGGCAAAACAGAATCGAAGAACAAGGTAAAGAATATAGAAAATATCTATGAAGTGTAATCAATATGTGTAACTAACATTTGGATATGCTAATAAAGTGTAATCAATATGTATGACGAACATTTAGAATTATTACTTCAGCATAATCGAATGATCAATATTAGTTAACAAGCATAATCTATATGTATAATCAATATTTAGAAGCATAATCTAAATCCACAGAACAATGTTTCATCAAGTTATATTCTAAGTGTGTATTGAGTTAGATGAATTCAGTGTATACTGAACAATAATTGTTTTTTCTGTACCAGCCTGAATCTTCCTCCACAGAAGCAAATAACTTTGAGGCCAGATACCAATTAATGAGTTAGGATAAGGCCTTAGGAAGGGAGGTAGGTTTCGGCTAGGGACAACAGATATAAACAGACAAAAGCTCATTGAGGCCTAAGAAGGGAGTGTTGGTCAAGGTCAGGACTCTGTCTGAATGAAACCTTTTTGTAAAAAAGGAAACCTTGTCCTCATAAAACCTTTTCAAGAAAAACAACTAACTGTGCATGCTCCACAAACTTAAGATAACATATAGACATGAATAATTAATTGTGGCAAAAAAGATTGGTCTGTTTTTAATGAGGAAAGGAAAAACCCAGCCTACAATGAGTACACTGTAAAGAAAAGTATAAAAAGGGCTTTGTGTGTTTGCATAATTTAGACTTTCTGCATACTGTCTCACTTTATTGTTTCAATAAAGTTTAATTACTTTTTAACATCTACTAACCCTCTGTCTCCGAAGTTTTTGGACTTAGCCTGAAAAGATTGTTTTCCACGACAAGAACAGGATCAAAACTATGAGAAATGAAACTATAAACAAAGGCTTGATACACAGAAAATTCATGTAATACTTCACAACGAACAAAGAGACACGAGGGGTTTAAATACAGAACATAAACAAGGGTGAAACACAAAACAGCTGAGACTAATGAGACATACGGGAAACAACCAGTGACAATACAGGGGTGGAGAGAGGACATAAATCACAACAAAACACATGTGTCAGAAGTAAACAAAGTCAGTGTCACTGAAACCCAGAGTGCGCTGCATGCTCCAGCGCTTAGCACAAGAGGAAATCGTAACAAAAAGTGCCAGCATGAAACGATACTATGAGAGAAAGCACAGATCTTTTTAGCAAACATATCCACAGCAGTCTGAGGTAAGGGCACGCAAAATGAAACAAACTCAAAGCCCAATGTGATCAGTCCACCAGAGTCCTCTCCCATGCATTCCCTGCCCAACAGGCACTTTTGTTATTTTTTTGTGAAGATGCAGTCTTGTTTTGCTTGAAATGAGAATATTTGGGATAGTCTTACATTTATTTACGATTAGGCTGCATATTTATTTTACCTCATGTTTATTGTATCTGCACTGAAAATGTTCAATTACTGGTGAAATACATGGAACACTGTAATAAGAAGCCTTTGCAGAGCATGGTCTCACCTGCATACATGTACAGTTGTAGGATAAGCGAGCTAGCAGCTAGCTAGTGGGCCAATGGGGGTGCCATGGTGGAGAGGGCTTGCGTGAGTATGTTAACCTGCATCTCAAGATTAGCAAAATGCTTTCAGTGCTCGCCCACCCACTGGCCTTGAGCTGTGACTGCCAGACGCCAGTCTCGTTCTCCTGTTGTTCTCAGTTGTGGGTGATTAGTAATCAGGTGAATGTGACAGAGTCCACTGTTGGAAGTGTAGTCCCTAGCAGACATATTTTTAGGCCACGATATGTCCTGGGAAACAGAGTTCTCTGTGGTTGTAATAGTTTTCCTGTCAGTGAGGTAATATGGTAATATACAGTGGTGTGAAAAAAGTATTTGAAAGTCCTAATTTCTTCTGTTTTTGTGTATATCTCATACTAAATTGTTTCAGAAATTAATGCAAAATCTAAGATAAAACAAAGGCAAACAAAAAATACAGTTTTTAAATGATCATGTTATTTAGTGAAGCAAAAAACTTATCTAATACCAACTGTATTTGCCCCTGTAGTTATTAATGCATCCATACTGGTGTTCAGCTGGACTAGCCGTAACCTAACCTCTTTACTGCAAACCCTGCTCAATCAAATCAACACTTAAATAGAACTTTTTCAACAGCATGAAGTTGGTTCATACCTAGTAACCCAGTCTTATCCAGTAACACACCATGCCAAAATTGAAAGAAATCTCAGATATGATGAGGAAGAAGGCAATTGAAATACATCAGTCTGGGAAGTTTTACAAAGCTATTTCAAAGACTCTGGGACTCCAAAGGACCACAGTGAGAGCCATTATCTCCAAATGGAAAAAACTTGGCACAATAGTGAACCCTCCAAGAAGTGGCCAACCTTCCAAAATTCCTCCAAGAGCACAGCAACTACTCACCCCGAAAGTCACAAAAGAGCCAGCGACAACATCAAAGGACCGCTCTTGCGTCAATAAAGGTCACTGTTCATGACTGCATTATCAGAAAGTTCCTGGGCAAAAATGGCATCCATGGAAAAGTGGCAAGGCAAAAACGACTGCTAACCCAGACAAACATTATGGCTTGTGTGAATTTTGCCAAAACACACTTGATGATCCTCAAACCTTTTTGGAGAATGTTCTGTGGAATGATGAGTCAAAAGTGGAACTGTTTAGAAGACAGGGGTCTTCCAAAAGTCAGAAGCATTTGGTTGCAGTTCCATCCATCCATTTTCTATACCGCTTTATCCTTTTCAGGGTCACGGGTTGGTTTCAGTTATTGCTGCTAAAGGTGGCACAAACTGATTTGAAGTTAAGGGGACAATTTTCACACTGTGATATATGTTTGATAACTTTATTTTGCTTCAATAAAAAAATAATAAAAAATGCATTGTGTGTTTACTGTATTGTGTTACGGTACCGCCGGAAGATGGTGCTCTGGCGACAACGTGCACGAGCAGCTTGAGAACGTGCACGTGCACATGATTGAAGTGCACATGGACACTAAAGATGGGTTAAGTGTTGCCAGCTGTGGCGATCAAGAGACTGTTTACTTAAACCCCTTGCGGTGCTGCGCACATCGTGCAGCATTAAAGTGTTAAAGTGATGAAATACCGTAACGTAATGCCAAGCCAAGTAAAGTAAAGAGGAGATGGACTAAAAGAGAAGACGACGGAATATATATTGATGCCAGGTTGTGATGTTGCCATGCTCTGTCTGTTTTCCTGTTACTTAGTTTAAACCCTGTCCTAGCTGAGTGTTTGTATCCTGTCGTAGTCAAGAAAGTTTAAGTCCTGTCATAGATAAGAATGTTGATGCCATGCCCTAGATAAGAGTGCTTATGCCTATAGTTAAATGAGATGTTCCTGCTCTTGTTAAATGAGATGTTCCCGTTCTGGTTAAATGAGATGTTCCCGTTCTGGTTAAATGAGATGTTCCCGTTCTGGTTAAATGAGATGTTCATGCTTTAGTTAAATGAGATGTTCATACTTTAGTTAAATGAAGTGTGTATGCTCTAGTTAGATGTGTTCCTGCCATTGTTATAGGATTGTTTCCTGTCTTGTTTATAGTTAAAGGAGAACTGTTTGAGTTAAGTTTCACGCTCTTTGCTTGAGTTAGAGTTTTATGTTTCGATCTGGTTCCCTGCCTCCTCATGTGTTTATTTAAGTGGCACAATAAAGACTGCTCTCCTGCGCTTACTTCCTGTCTCCAAGTCCTGTTTCGTAACATATTGGTTGCCTTTGTTTTATGTTGTTTTAATATCTAAAACTATTTAGTATAAGATATACACAAAACAGAAGAAATCGGGGTTTGGGCAAATACTTACTTTGGGCACAGTAAGAAACAGACAAAGGATTTTTTTTTTTTAAAATAAAGTGCTACTGTAAGTACTACATAATAAGTCTTTAGTGGTTTTTCAAAAAACTGCCAGTGACTCAGCTGTTTGGACATCTAGGGGAACTTCATTCTACCACCTAGGTGCCAGAACAGAGAAGATTATAGATACATGCCTTCCTTGTACCTGGAGAAATGGTGGGAGCAGTTGAGCAGCACCAGAGTATTAGAGGGGGTGTGGTGCAGTGCGAGATGTGATAAGTGCTTTATTGTAGGTGCATGCTGGTCCATTTTTTTGGCTTTGCAGGCAAGAATCAGTGTTTTTAATCTGATGTGGGCAGCTACAGGAAGCCAGTGGAGGGAGTGTAGCAATGTGGTGGTGTGGAAGAACTTAAGAAATTAGTGCAGACCACCCTGTCGCAGCACACATTCTGTAAGGGTACCCCTTACAGAAAAAATCTTTCGAGGAGGTGACCCTTCTAGTGGAATGAGCCTTTATGCCCAGAGGCATAGTGAGACCATTCGCCTCTTAAGCGATAGAGATTGCTTCCACTATCCAATTAGAGATGCGCTGCTTTGGCACAGCATCACCTCTACTGTCACTGGCAAAGCAGACCAGCAACCGCTCTACCTCTGACCTAGGATATAGGAAGGCCTTGACTGATCCAGAGGCACAGTCAAGGCAGGAAGGGGAAACAGAGAGAGAGATTGCAGAACTCCTACTTGTTTGAGAGATGTCAGGGCCAACAAAAGAGATACCTTTCAAGACAGAAGCTTCTCTAAGGCTGATACAAGGGTTCTCTGTCTCTTCGCCGCTGCTCACCATTTTCTCTTCCCCAGAGATCTACTGTCCTGGGCCTTCAGGTGGGGAAGTTATGAAGTGAAGATCGCTGAGCTGCTCTCATGGACTACATTTGCTTGGATCATCTGTCATCCTGTGACTTCGATGCTTCATTATTGTCATGTTACAGCAAACTAGTGACTACATTTACCATCCTGCACAGTGGCCTACAAACATGACTACATGGACTACACTTCCCACACACACACACTTTCACCTTCTCCGGAATTCTAATGACACACACCTGTTTCCAATCTCACACACACTCATACCACAGTATATAAGAGACTGCTCAAACACTTTGCATAGTATTGAGTTTATCTCATACCAAATATTTGTTCATTGTTTCTTGTTTCGTTTCATGTTATCTGACCTCTTTTCTCGGTTCTTGACTTTGATTATTGTCTCGCCCTATTTATGCCTGTTTGCCGGTCGCCTGACGTTTTGCATGTTTTTGGACCACGCTTTGGATTACTGATTTGGATTTGTCTGCCTTTATTTCCTTTAATAAAACTCTTTAACTGCACATGCATCCGTCCTAATCTCCATTACGTAAATACGTGACAGTTATATGGTGGCTAACTTCTATAAATGCACTTCCTCCTCTCCGAGCCACCATCACCCCTGCATGCCTACCAGGATATTCTCTACATATCGCACCCGTGCTGTAAATATGTCCATCAGGGGTCTCAGCGGAACTACAACATCAATGCCACATGTACGATATGATCTTTCTGGTATTCAAAATCTCACCTCACAAAGAAACCCACACCGTCCGTCGACCATAATGTGTTAGCAAACCTAACCAGGTCTATTACCACAAATACCAGAAATAACAATCTTTCGTTTGGTCTACGGAATCTATGATCACTTTCCAATAAAGGTCCCGTTGGAAACTAAGAAGGAGATAAAGCTGAAGGAGCTTGAGTTAGAGTTCACCTGCAACTCCTGCACCTGTGTCTCCTGCACCTGCACTTCCTTTACCTGTTCATGGGTCATCACCTGTGCTAGAGCTTACGTATTGTGGCACCTTGTCTGTAAGTCCTGCTGGTTGTGATGTTAGTAAGCATATTGCTTTAGTTCCTATGTTTAGGGAAAGTGAGATGGACACCTATTTCCTGATGAGTATTTGAACACTAATTATGTGAAAATAGGTGAAAATACTAGGAAGAGTTAATAAAAGTAGATTTTTCATATTATGTAAATAAAAAATGGAGTGGAGTAATTGGTTCTTGAGACTTTTTTGGTTGGGAGAAAATAACTTTGTTTGTGGGAAAAATAAAAAAAAAACCTGACTTGACCTCCTAATAATAAGATGAAAACCATTCCAATAGGGTGCCTATGCAGCTTTTGTGTTTAACCCATAATAAGTGTGTGTGTGTGTGTGTGTGTGTGTGTGTGTGTGTGTGTGTGTGTGTGTGTCGGGGGGATTCTATACAGTATGTTGTCTCTGTCAAATCAACATTAAATGCATAGTTCTATTTTTTTTGTAAACATTATGGAACATTACTTGTAAACAGATATATGGTGTGCAAATTAGTAACTAGGTATAGTCTATTCTCACCATTATTGTAAGGCTGCCACAGTCTGAAGCGTGTAGCATTAGTCTGAGCACTTGGAGGCAGTGGCAGATGCAGAAAGAGAGTGTCAGTGGAGGAAGGAAAGTAGAACTCATGCAACAGTAACCAGATAATCCCTCCATTCACTGAATACTGCAGCAACACGGAGTGAGAACGCTCTGGGGTTCCTGAGAGTTCACCAACATAATAAACATATTCAAACACAACACAATAGTAAGTAAGTACTATCCCACATGGCAATCATACAATTATCCAGACATTTACCCTTAGTGATAAATTTAAATGAAAACTGCATGTGTAGTGTGCTTGTGCAGTCAAGATCCTGTGAAACCAGCATGCGCAATCCTTCCTGAATACAAAGACAGGTACAAGGACAAGTTACAATTACTTAACATTATTACTATATTACCATATTTTATTAAATCACAGATTTTTAAAGATGTATTTGTAATTTTGTCCAAAGAAATGTATAGCATCCCAGGAGCCATGTGGACTTAAATGCTTTAAGAGGTTGGTCATAGATCAGCAGAGGACAGAGTACATGAATTGCTTACCCCTTTAAAGATGAGAGCAGTCCCTGATTTAAGAGGCTCTCCACTCAACATGCCAAGTTCTGCTCCATACATCTCAGGCCAAATCTCTGGATCCAGATTCTCATTGAAGTCTTCCCTAAGTACAAAGGGCAGAGGAGCCATGGGCACACAGTGAACCCCACCATAATCTCTGTCACATCTGTTGGTTGAACAGAGAGAAACAGACTGAGATACAACAACATCCACTGCTTTTGAAGTTAATCCCCATGTGTGTATGTGTTTGTTAGAGCTAGATAGTTGGAGCCAAATACATGCAGCGTCCATTGTCACACAGGCCATGCCCTGAGCACATCCAGGGACAGCCAGATGCAAGTAGCACATTGTCCAGACCCCAGCTATTTGCTCCAGGGGTTACTTGAGGCTGGATCCAGCGAAACCTTGTTCTAGGAGAACTACATCACAACAAATATAAAACCTAATTATTTAATCAGGTATAGAAATGCAGTCTTTAAACAACTTTTTGGATTTTATATTCTGTTTAAGATGAGTAAACAAAACAGAATCAAAAATACATGTACATATTTTGACATGTTAAGACACGTGCATATGGCATACTTGGCAGCACTGGGCAAATAAACAGTGACCCTCCTCCACTGGGAATACTGGGGAGTACTATAGATGGAGCTCTGAGTATATCTGGCACATCCAATAGCAGGTGGTACACACTCAGGTGTAACCAATGTCCAGTGGTGTCCACAGTCAGTGGAGAACTCCAGGTGGACACTGTGGGTTGATGTCACGTCCTTACTGCAGCCCATGCTCAGATCAAACTGCAGAAATGAGGAAGGTGACACCTCAAAGTCCCAACTCTCAGCATAGCGGAGACCCTCTGTTAGGAGGCACACAGAAAGCATAGCATTATCTTGCCTTACTGGCCAATTGTTGTTGAGGCTGTTTATAATATATTTGCTCAAACTAAGCACCCACAAAAGATATGCCCTCCCATCAAGTGTGGTTACTTTGCTGTCAAATTTGTTTGTGCATGATGAATGAACTGTTCATTACACGTAAAAAATAAATAAATAAATAAATAAATAAATAAACAAACATATATCATGGTTACTGGACAACATTTGTTAGAGTAGAAGCAAAAAAAAAACAAAAAAACAAAACACAACAACAGTTCCTCGGAATGGCCAACTTCCTGTTTGTCAATAATCAAATTTCTTACTTCAAGAACACTCAGCATCTTCCAGGGAATCGAGAGTATCAAGAGTCTAGATTATTTTCACCTCTGAGGGTAACCAGCCTTTAAAATGCACTTTCGAGAGTTACTTCCTGTTCTCAACCTACATTATAGCTGCAATAAACAGTCACTCAGCAGCCTTCTCATTCAGGGAAACTTTAACTGTTACGCTTACAACCAAGTGGATTATTATTAGGAAATTAATATTATTACACATAACTTTATTTATAGACTTTAATGTTGTAAATTCTTTATATTTCCGGATTTCTTGAGTTACTACTGATGTCTGATGAAAATTTCATGTGAATAGCCTCATTGGAAATATATTTAATGAAAAAAATGTTGACGAGTTCACTGTATGAGTTATTACTATAGAAACAATAATGTATTAGAATGAGAGAATTAATATAACCTAATAACATAACATTCTTCATGTTATCACCAGAGATACTGCTCGAGAAATACTGTGATAGGAAAATAATGTACATCTTCTGACCAATTACATTTAAGCATTCAACCACACTGTGGTATAACTTTTCATAACCTTTGGGTTTTACTAAATGTAGGTTTTAAACAATTCATACTATGCATAATAAATTTTTCAAGTTCTTGTTTGTGTGTCCTGAGAGACTTAAAAGGGTTTTGTCCCTTTAAAAAAAGAGAGAAAAGTATAAGTAAGAGAGAATTCAGGAAGTGTGTTATGCCTTGCACCCGTTTCATAATGGGGTGGGAGACTGACACACTTTCTGTGTGAAGTGTCTAGGTTGGAGCATGCCAGGGCAGTGTCTGACCATGCGCATTGTGAAGGCCTTATAATTAGGCAGCTCTGCTCACGGCTCACTCTCGATTGAGCGCTGTTCTATCTCTTGCTCTGTCTTCTGTCTTCCAGCTCTCCACCGGATTTTTAAAAAATTTCGTCCCTGACTCAGAGAGAGAACAGTGTGCCCAAAATTGAGAGCAGCTCTCAAGCATATAAAGAACTGCGTGGTGATTACGAATGCTGGATGAGTTTTTTTCTCCCCAGTGAAAAAAATCTCCCTCACACTGCAATAAACTCCCCTTTGTTCCAGAAGTGCATGACGAAATATCACGCTTCTGGGGAAAACCATATATAATCCATATTTTATACCCCGTGATGTAGGATTATTCAACCATCATGTGGAATGAACGGCATGGCTATTTAGCTATACCAAAGGTGGAGGAGGGGCTGGCAAGCTACCTCTCTCCAACTGCAGGTAATTTAGTGGGGCTGGCTTTGCCATCCAAGCCATGTAAGGCCATCTTGGTGTTGGTGTGCAAGGCCTATGCAGCAGTGGGTCTCGCTTGTGGGTCACTGCATATAATGGCAGTGTTGCAGGTCTACCAAGCACACCTGGAGAGTGAGATCGACATACAGCAACATTCAGCCAGTTCCTTTCCCATTGTGTCGAGTTCGCCTAGGCATCCATGAGTGGAGCCCGGGCCGGCGCTAGTGCGAGAGAGGCACAGAAGGTGAGTATGGTGGCCTGCCTCACAGCATGATGTTACACAAGTTTCAGATACCGGTCATGCATGAGGGCACTTCCCACAGCGTGAAGCTCACGCAACGTCTCATTCCCTCTCATGGAACAGGGTTACATGCGTAACTCAGATGTGTTGCACACAAAAAGATGCAATGTATAAACAATTAGAATAAAAGAACATAATTATTACTTTTGTGGTGATAGCTCAATGCTACTTGTGTGAAGTGCCTGCTGAAATGTGATTGGCAGCCATGTTTTTCAAGTAATTAAATGATGATTAAAAAATTCAGACACAGATTAGCAGAACAATACAGCACATCAAATCTTTAGCTCAAAAATACTTTTGCCCTGCACCTGTATTTCAAGTTTAATTAAAATACACACAGTGCCCTCCACTAATATTGTCAACCTTGGTAAATATGAGCAAAGAAGGCTATGGAAAAATTGTCTTTATTGTTTAATCTTTTGATCTTTTGTTTAAAAAAAAATGCTGTCATGGATATCAAACAATTTCAAACAAAACACAGGTTTATCAAAAAATATCGATGTTAAATATACGTGTGCAACAATTATTGGCACCCCTATGAATTCATATGAGCAAAATATATTTGAAGGATTTTCCTATTGATATTTAAAAAAATTTAATACACATGGGTAACAAGGAACAGGAAATTGTTCAACCAACACTTCTTGTTTCACAGGGGTATAAATATGAGGTACCACATAGCCTAAATTCCTTTAGCCTTTCATAACAATAAACACCAGAGATATTTTTGCACACCTATATTTAACAAAGATATTTTTGATAAAGCTGTGTTTTGTTTGCAATTGTTTGACATCCATAAGAGCAGAGTCTTTTTGTGAATTTTTTTAACAAAAGATCAAAAGGTTAAACAATAAACAATTTTTCACAGCCTTCTTTGCTCATATTTACCAAGGGTGCCAATAGTAGCAGAAGACACAGTATAACCACTGATGAATTACAGCTGTTTGAGTACCCCCAGCTCCACTTCCTTAAAATTGATTGACTTATATCTTCAATGTTGAAAAAGAAGAAGAAGAAGAAGAAGAAGAAGAAGAAGAAGAAGAAGAAGAAGAAGAAGAAGAAGAAAGAATTAAAACATGGGTCCAGCACTTCGTACTTAATATGATTAAACATACAAATAAAAATCCTAACATAAATAACACAGTTCCAGCAACTTCAGTGCATGGACCCCAAACTATAGCCACAAGTGGCGATCTGCAGGGTACAAGCACCCTTTGCAAATAGCAGCCCCAGTTCACAGTTCTTGTCAAGATATAAAGAACAATAAAGAACCCCAGATGAACATCCTGTCAATTCCCAAGACGTAAGGGAGTTGAGTACGGAAGCAGGTGCAGGAAAAATATTTATTAAAAGATACAAAGGCAGGCAAATCCAAATAGTAATCCAAAACGTAGTCAAGACAGGCAAACGGTCGGGCGATCGGCAAACAGGCATAAATGGGGTAAAGCAAGAATCAAAGTCAGGGTCACAGAAAACAGTGTCAAGACACAAAACAAGAAACATGAACTATGACTATGAACTGGGAGCGGAAAAACCAGCGTGGACTAAATGAACTGATCTAACGTGAAACTAACTATATAACTATATCTATCAAGGAACATAACTTAACTAATCTAATGTAATACTCTGCGCAGTGTACTGGGAGGCGTGTGGTATATATCAAGCATAAACAGCGCTAAGCGCTGACAGCTGAAAACAATGAAGCCACACTCCGAACAACAACCAATAACAGAACAGGGAGGAGACAGAACAGAAACAAAACAAACGCAGGTGTACATAGTAAACAATGTCCCAGTTGTCAACAGTAGAAAAGCATGCACTCGCTGAGCACTCGTGCACGTAGCCCGTGCATGCGCGCGCCCTCTCATCTCTCCTAAGAGAGAAGGGGAGAACGTGACATAACCCACCCCCCAATGGGCGCTCCTCCCAGAGTGCCACAAAACACTCCTCTCCATTGGCAGTCCTGGCCCCCTGGGCAAAATGTCCCCAGCTGAAACAGGAGACTGCGCAGCGTCCTCAGTGGAGCAGAAAAGCAGGGCGACATCCTCAGCACAACAGAAAAGCAGATCGACGTCTTCAGTGGAACAGGAAAGCAGAGCAACGTCCTCATCGGAACAGGAAAGCAGAGCGATGTCCTCAGCAGAACAGGAAAGCATAGCGACGTCCTCATCGGAAAAGAAAAGCAGAGTGACGTCCTCATCGGATCAGGAAAGCAGAGCGATGTCCTCATCGGAACAGGAAAACAGAGCAACATCCTCATCGGAACAGGAAAGCAGAACGACGTCTTCAGCAGTACAGGTAAGCAGAGCGATGTTCTCAGCAGAACGAGTAAGCAGAGCGACGTCCTTAGCAGAACAGGTAAGCAGAGCGACGTTCTCAGTGGACTCTGCAGGCTGAACTTTGTCGTCCGTGTCGTCGGTGTCAAGCATGAGCAGAACCTGGTTGTCTGTATCAGCAGACAACGGTGTAATCAGAGCATGATTGTTCATGACCACAACTTCAGGCATGAGCAGAACCTGGTCGTTACTGACTTCGGCACCGACCTGGGACAGGAACTTGACGTGAGCAGGGCCTGGGTTGGCCGTCTCTTCGACCTGGGTCAAGAACTTGGCATGAGCAGGGCCTGGGTTGGCCGTCTCTTCAACCTGGGACAGGAACTTGGTGTGAGCAGAGCTTGGGTTGGTCGTCTCTTTGACCTGGGACAATAACTTGGCATTACAGTGGACCTCTGGAGCCAAGACTCCCTCATGGGTCTCAGCCTGAAACTCTTGGGCTAAGGTCACCATGTTGACCTCTGGCTGAAGCTCTGAAGCTGAGACCTCCTCATGGGTCTCAGGCTGCAACTCTGGGGTTGAGGTCACCATGTTGACCTCTGGATGGAGCTCGGCAGGTGAGACCACCTCATGGGTCCCAGGTTTGAATTCACGTTCTGAGGTTACCATGTTGACCTCTGGGTGGAGCTCAGGTACTGAGACCTCCTCGTGGGTCTCAAGCTGGAGCTCTGAGGTCACCAGCTTGACCTCTAGCAGGAGCTCAGGTGCTGAGACCTCCTTGTGGGCCTCAAGCTGGAGCTCTGAGGTCGCCACGTTGACCTCTGTCTGTAGCTTGGCGGGTGAGACCACCTCATGGGTCCCAGGTTTGAGCTCTGGTGCCAAGGTTGCTACGTTGACCTCTGGCTGGAGCTCAGCAGGTGAGACCTCCTTGTGGGTCTCAGGCTGTAGCTCTGAGGTCGCCACATTGACCTCTGGCTGTAGTTCCGCAGGGGCTTTCTTGTGTAGCAGTTTGTGCTTACGCCAGCTGCTCTTGAAGCATTCCTTTGAGCAGAAAAATGCTTCCTGGAGGCCTAGCTTGTTGTATGTAGGACATCACAGCGGAGTCTCATTGCAGCAGCCCTCAGCCATACATCTCAGTGGAACCTCCACCACGTTGGCCGGAACCTGAAGCGGAGCTGCAGATGCTACCCGGTCCACCCACTCATAATAGAGGTGGAAAGGTAGGTTAGCCATTTTCATCCCATTGCATACCCTCTCCAGTAAATCCAGGATTTTTAGTTGCCCTGACTGCACGAACTCTTGCAGGAAAAGTTCAGCAAACTGAGTGACATTATTGAGGGCAGTGGACCCTGTACGGATCAGTTGCTCCGCCCAGTCATGGGCCGGGCCATAAGAACACTAAGAACACCAGCCATCGTTTCTTGACAGGCTTGGGATGTGCCAGGCTAGTGAACAAGGAACAACAACAGGTGGTTCTCCAACCCATAAATCTCTATCAGGAGTTTGGCGGCAGTCCTCTGAGGAAACTGGATTGATTTGTATTGTGGGCAGTAATCCGTATATTGACTGCTGTGATGCCCTCCTCGTTCCACTGCTTCTTCCATGATTAGGCGGAGTATTCTGTCACGTCCCGAGACGTAAGGGAGTTGAGAATGGAAGCAGGTGCAGGAAAAGAGATTATTAAAAGATACAAAGGCAGACAAATCCAAATGGTAATCCAAAACGTAGTCAAGACAGGCAAAGGGTCGGGTGATCAGCAAACAGGCATAAACGGGGCAAAGCAGGAATCAAAGTCATGGTCACAGAAAACAGGGTCAAGACACAAAACAAGAAACATGAACTATGACTATGAACTAGGAGCAGAAAAACCAGCGTGGACTAAATGGACTGATCTAACATGAAACTAACTATATAACTATATCTACCAAGGAACATAACTTAACAAATCTAATGTAATACTCCGTGTCGTGTACTGGGAGGCGTGCGGTATATATATATCAAGCATAATCAGCGTTAAGCGCTGACAGCTGAAAACAATAAAGCCACACCCCGAACAACAACCAATAACAGAACAGGGAGGAGACAGAAAAGAAACAAAACAAATGCACGTCTACATAGTAAACAATGTCCCAGTTGTCAACAATCGAAGAGCATGTGCTCGCTGAGCACTCATGCACATAGCTCGTGCATGCACACGCCCTCTCATCCTTAGCGCGCTGCCAGAAGGGGAGATCGTGACACATACTTATTAAGTTTTGTTTTGATAGCTCAGTGCTACTTGTGTGAAGTACCTGCTGAAATGTGATTACCTGAATTTTTGAAATAATTAAATGATGATTAGAAATCCAGTTTAGGAAAGTGGAGAAATCCAGTTTAGCAAAACTATGAAATACACCTAATTTTACAGTGGGGGGAAAAAGTATTTGATCCCCTGCTGATTTTGTACGTTTGCCCACTGACAAAGAAATGATCAGTCTATAACTTTAATGGTAGTTGTATTTGAACAGTGAGAGACAGAATAACAACAAAAAAATCCAGAAAAACGCACGTCAAAAATGTTATAAATTGATTTGCATTTTAATGAGGGAAATAAGTATTTGACCCCTCTGCAAAACATGACTTAGTACTTGGTTTAAAAACCCTTGTTGGCAATCACAGAGGTCAGACGTTTCTTGTAGTTGGCCACCAGGTTTGCACACATCTCAGGAGGGATTTTGTCCCACTCCTCTTTGCAGATCTTCTCCAAATCATTAAGGTGTCGAGGCTGACGTTTGGCAACTCGAACCTTCAGCTCTCTCCACAGATTTTCTATGGGATGAATGAATGAATGAATGAATGAATGAATGAATGAATGCCTTTTATTGTCACTATACACATGTACAATGAAATTAAGAGCCACTCCTTTTTGTTCCGTGCAAACATATACATTCAATACACAAGAAGAATAAACAGATAATACACAGATAAATAAATAAGATAAATAAACAAAATAAATAAACAAGATATACAATATATGCAAGATATATGCACGATAGATAGATATTAGGGTGGATGGCGGAGGTACTATGAAATGCACAGTTTGAGACAATATATACATATGCTGTGGACTCAGTACATGTGTTTGTTTATCATGGTAATAGCTTTTGGGAAGAAACTATTCTTAAATCTGCTAGTCCTTGTTTTGATGCACCTGTAACGTCTCCCTGAGGGCAACAGATTGAACAGATCAAAGCCAGGGTGAGAACTGTCCTTAATGATAGTTTTTCCTCTGCTGAGGCAATGGGAAGTATAAATATCCATCAGGGAGGGGAGAGGGCAGCCAATGATCTTCTGTGCTGCTCTTACTACCCTCTGAAGCCTCTCCCTGTCTGCTGCGGTGCAGCTACCATACCACACCGTGATACAGTATGTCAGCAAGCTCTCGACGGACGAGCGGTAGAAGATCAGCAGCAGATTGGAGTCCAGATTGTACTTCCTGAGAACCCTCAGGAAGTGTAGCCGCGTTTGAGCCTTCTTGATGACCGCTGTGATGTTGTCCGTCCAGGAGATGTTAGCAGAGATAAGGACGCCAAGAAACCGGACGGTGTGGACCTTCTCTACACACTCCCCATTGATGAAGAGGGGGGCCAGCTCCGTGTTGTGTTTTCTGAAGTCTACAATAAGTTCCTTGGTTTTCTTGGTGTTTAGAGTCAGGTTGTTCTTTGAACACCAGGCTGCCAAGTTTAGGACTTCCTCTCTGTAGGCTGCCTCCTCTCCTTTTGAGATAAGTCCGACCACTGTGGTGTCGTCAGCAAACTTGATAATAATATTATTGTTGTAGACTGGTCTACAGTCATATGTGTAGAGACAGTACAGGAGGGGGCTCAACACACAGCCCTGTGGAGAACCTGTGCTCAACGTGCGAGTGGAGGAGAGGTGGGGCCCGAGTCTCACTGTCTGGAACCGGTTGGTCAGAAAGTCCTTTATCCAGGCACACGTGAGGCGGGGGAGACCAAGGGTGACCAATTTGGTGACGAGAATGTCCGGAATTATTGTATTAAAAGCCGAACTGTAATCCACAAAAAGCATCCGTACGTAGCTCTGTTGCTGCTCAAGATGTCTCAACACGTAGTGGACAGCTACGGCGATAGCATCCTCTGTGGATCTGTTTGCACGATAAGCAAATTGAAAAGGATCGAAATCTGGGGGGAGGTAGTCCTTGATGTGCTGAAGAACCAATCTCTCAAAGCACTTCATGATAACTGGAGTGAGGGCTACAGGACGATAATCATTCAGGCTAGTGGTGGGCGATTTCTTTGGCACTGGAATGATTGTGGCTGATTTTAGGCCGGACGGGATGACTGCTTGGGCCAGGGAGAGATTGAAAATTCTGGTAAAGATGTGGGCAAGCTGGTGGGCACATGATCTGAGCACGTTACCAGGTACACCGTCTGGGCCAGCAGCCTTCCTGGGGTTCACTGCCAGAAACATCCGTCTAACATCGTGTTCCCTCACAGTAAGTAGAGTGGTGCAGGAACCAGAAGGGGATGGAGGCAGGGCTGGACTGGTACGGGGGCCAGATGAGGGTGGAGGTGGGGCTGGAGCAGATGAGTGCTGTTGTTGTGATGTTTCAAAGCGAGCGAAGAAGCAATTTAGCTCTTCTGCCAGAATCGCACTCAGGACTCCTGTTGTCGCCTCACGGCCTCTGTAGTTTGTGATGTTCTGTATACCCTGCCACACCTCCCGTTTATTTTTGCTGGACAGGTGGGACTCTATGCTCCTCTTATAGGCCGCCTTAGCTTCCTTAATACCGCCTTTCAGGTTGGCACGGGCAGCTCTGTACAGAGCTCTATTACCAGACCTGAAGGCAGCGTCGCGGGCTTTGAGTAGTGTGCAGACCTGTTTGGTCATCCATGGTTTCTGGTTTTGGAAAACCCGGATGTTTTTTTCCACAGTCACATTTCCGATACAGAACTTGATGTAGTCCAGTACCGTTCCTGTTAATGTTTCTAGCTCTTGATGTTCAAACAAATCCCAGTCTGTCTGTTCGAAGCAGTCCTGTAGTTTGCAGAATGCATCATCAGGCCAGGTGGTAACAGTCTTTATAGTGGTCGTGACACTGCGTCTGAGGGGTGTGTAGGCAGGGGAGAGCAGGAGGGAGAGATGGTCTGATTGGCCGAGGTGGGGGAGAGGTATGGCTCTATACGCGTGCTTGATGTTGGAGTAAACATGATCCAAAGTGTTCGCCCCTCTAGTAAAACACTTAACATGTTGATAGAATTTCGGGAGTACAGTCTTCAAGTTCGCCTTATTAAAGTCTCCTGCAATTATGTGAACACCGTCTGGGTAAGCCCTCTGCTGCTCGTTTATGGTGTTCAACAGGAGAGAGAGCGCCGTGTTCACATTGGCATCAGGTGGAATATACACAGCCGTGATAATCACCACTGTAAGCTCTCTCGGTAGAAAAAAGGGCCGACATCTTACGGACATGTACTCGAGGTCAGGGGAACAATGTTTGTCTATCATTGTTCCGTTGTTACACCAATTCTCATGCACATACATACAGAGCCCCCCCCCTCTGCTCTTACCGGAGTCCTCAGTCCTGTCCCAGCGAAGCATAGTACGACCTGCTAGCTGCATGCTAGCATCGGGTATCCTCGGATGAAGCCAGGTTTCAGTAATAATCAAAACACAGCAGTCGCGAACATAGCGATTTCCAGCTAGTTGTAATTCCAAGTTGTCGATTTTATTCACTAGGGATTTAGGTCTGGAGACTGCCTAGGTCACTCCAGGACCTTGCGCGCGCTGCAGGATTTCAGTCCTTCACGGCGTAGTGTGTTACCAATTGTTTTCTTGGTGACTATGGTCCCAGCTGCCTTGAGATCATTGACAAGATCCTCCCGTGTAGTTCTGGGCTGATTCCTCACTGTTCTCATGATCAATGCAACTCCACGAGGTGAGATCTTGCATGGAGCCCCAGGCCGAGGGAGATTGACAGTTCTTTTGTGCTTCTTCCATTTGCGAATAATCGCACCAACTGTTGTCCCCTTCTCACCAAGCTGCTTGGCAATGGTCTTGTAGCCCATTCCAGACTTGTGTAGGTCTACAGTCTTGTCCCTGACATCCTTGGAGAGCTCTTTGGTCTTGGCCATGGTGGAGAGTTTGGAATCTGATTGATTGATTGCTTCTGTGGACAGGTGTCTTTTATACAGGTAACAAACTGATATTAGGAGCACTCCCTTTAAGAGTGTGCTCCTAATCTCAGCTCGTTACCTGTATAAAAGACACCTGGGAGCCAGAAATCTTTCTGATTGAGAGGGGGTCAAATACTTTTTTCCCTCATTAAAATGCAAATTAATTTATAAAATTTTTGACATGCGTTTTTCTGGATTTTTTTGTTGTTATTCTGTCTCTCACTGTTCAAATAAACCTACCATTAAAATTATAGACTGATCATTTCTTTGTCAGTGGGCAAACGTACAAAATCAGCAGGGGATCAAATACTTTTTTCCCTCACTGTAGCTCAAACAAACCTACAGTTCCTGACAAACAGGCATTATCTGTTTGAATGCATGAATATAACTCCACCCCCTTTCATTGACCACTCACCAACCTTTGGACAAATCCTTAGAACATTGTTCTAAACATATATTTCAGATTTTGTTGAAATGCATGTAACCAATCATGAATTACAGCTGTTTGCATAAACCAGCTTCGCTTCATTACAGCTTATTGATATGTGATGGCCGTATTGTTAAACCACAAAATGTTATTATTAGTTAATGAGGATCCCACTCTCCCGAGAATTTTGGCATCTTTTTTTGTGAAGATTGGTTAGGATCCTAAGATTAGTTCACAAAAAATTGCATATAAAACAAATTATTACAAATTTTACTGGACAAAGCTACATGGTCTAAAAGGCCAAAACAGCACGACCATTGGGCGGATTGAGCCCATCTTACTTGCCTGAGTAGCAGGATATCTGAAGAAGAAGAAGAAGAAGACAAATCCTAACAATTATAATAGGGTTCCAGCACCTTCATGCTTGGACCATTAAAAATCCTAACAAAAACTATAGGGTTCCATGGACCTTTGTTACTTGGACCCCTAAAAATAGTAATACGAATAGGTCTACCAAGCTTGTTGTGCTTGTTCCTCTAATAAATATAGCACCAAGAGGCAATCAAAAGGCTCCAAGGACTCCTTGAAAATATTGCCATTATTGCCAAGAACAATAAAGAGAACATAGAATATGCTTATCAAGTGATTGTGATTATAGTGCAAAGCTGTTTGTGTAACATGCCTTTTGGAAGCTCATGGGTTGAAAGTGGACATGCTTTTGATGTAATTTAGCGATAAAAATTGTAGTTACAGCTACTCCTAACTCCTAGTAAGACCCTCCCTGAACCTACCATTCAAGTTTCATGACAATAGATTAATTACTTTGTCAAATGCCTGCTGAAAGCTTAAAGCTTAGGTCATTATGGAAAATCCACTAAGAGATAGATGTCCTCTGCCTAATTTTATCTTGTTCAGCTTTATGGTTCCTGTGAGACCATTATCTGACCATAGCTCCACCCCATATGTATGACCACAACCCAATTTTAGATATGACCTCAGAAAGCACCAGGGTGCAAATCACAATAGTCAAGCACTATGTGCAAATCACACTACAAGTATCTAGTTCTCACCAAGTTGCATAGAACAGTAAAGCAATCATAGATGAACAAGCTATTAAAATTTCATGATGGTAACTTATTGCTAAAAAATTTAATTCTGTGCTCCAATGTGATTGGAAGATGGCTGCCGAGTTTTTTAAGTAACCTAGTTAGCAATAGAAATCCACTCACAGATTATAAGAACAATGCAGTACAATAGATTTTAGCTTAATTAGACTTATAGCCAAATTTAATTATTTATGTCCAACCTCACCCAATATTATAATATGTGAAATTATCTGTTCTTTCTTATTCAACCCCTGGCAAAAATTATGGCACGACCACACTTAGAGGATGTTCACCCAGCTTTTTGACTTCGTAGAAAATAAACAAATCACAGATATGACACAACACAATTTTTTGTTAATAGCTGAACATTCTGGCTTCAAGAAACATACCTCAAACTAGGTAAATGAAATGGAATCAAATGGAATTTCAAAATGGAATCCTTTCATGGATTCCATCATTTTTGCCAGGGGTTGTATAACTGTTGTATTGTAGGAGCAGGTAGAGTAGGTGCCTCAAGATTTTTCTCCCCCTAAATTACCTGGAAGGTACAGTGTGTTTATCATGTAACAATGTTATTTGTCAAACAAAAAGTCACCTATTTTTACAAAAAAAAAATAATTGTGTTTTATTTTTTTTCCTGCTTTTTCCTTAAATTTTGTCCAATAAGCATGAAATTTGCACTGATGGTACTAAACATAATCAGTCTAATCATAATCATCATCCACATCAGTCTCTATAGTCTCATTTCCTGAGCTATATTTCAGTCATGGTATTTGATGTGCTTGATCTTACAAGAACAACGGGACACGGTGGAGAAAAAAATATGAGATGGGAGGAAAATTAATATTTGTATGCTTTTGCGTTCACTTGCAAAACTTTGGCGTTCCCTGAAGATACTTTACATTCGCTTGCAAATTTTGTTTCTGTTCTCTCACAAAGATATTTGTGTTCTCTCACAAAACTTTGTGTCCACCACATCGTTGAGCTCATACAAACAGTACTTCTGGTTTAATTTCTCGCTAACAGCAGGGCAGTTGTTCAGACATAACACGTTCACAATGGAGTGGTTCATGTAGTTTTATTCTGAGCTTGAATTCAAGTATAAAGAAATAAAGTTAGTGGTTAGTTCAAGGCATGGTTTTCACACTGCAGTTAAATCAGTTGCTCTTCCTGAAAACATGATTATTAGCAACACATCAATTTTAGGGGCGCATCTTTTAGACAGTTAGTGGTAATACTACCGAAAGTGTAAAATGAGTGTCCCCAAGTTTCTACACAACCAAAGCAAATTAGCTTTCTACAAAATTATAAAATATAAATAAACAAGTAACAAAACCAACACACATACAACATAGTTTTTTATATTCATGTTTTTACAGGTAAAAAAAAAAATTGGCAAAATTGATCAAGGTTAAAAAGACACTATAATGAATTAACTTTAACGAAAACATTAAAGAAACATTATTATTATTATTATTATTTATTATTATTATTATTAGGGGTCAAGCTCCGAAGGGCTGAAGACCTCTATTGTTTTCGCTGTTTTCTTCTTATCATACTTCTTCTATGGCAGCCCATAGAACCGCTTGCGGGAAACTTATATAATTTGGCACACAGTCTGATCTATTAATGTAGCAAATTTTGAGTATCTACCTTAAACCCTCTAGTGCCACCAACTGCCCAAATTTGCACTCACGTTTATGTTAATAACTTTTGAACTGTGAAATTAAATATTTTTTTACTTTGATTCCTTGGCTCAAGATGCTTCGATTGCACCCTACTATGATATAATTTTCCGTCATGAAAATCTTTCCGCCATTTTGAATTTTCTGAAAAACCTCGTCCTAGGCCGTTTGTCCAATTTTTACCAAAATGGGCCCAGATTGTCTTCAGACCATGCTGGAAAAAAGTTATTAAAAGCTTTAGATAAACCCAACCATTCTTGAAAAATAGGCGAACGTCTCAATAGATTCAGTGAGGTATACCAAATCCAAGGATAAAAAAAAATCCTATGTCGGCTGTTTTGGATGTCTGCCATTTTGAATTTAGTCATAAAATGCTGTATTTTACGACTGACTCTGAGGGGACACAAAAAGTTTTGGCATTATAATTTATAAAAATGCTAATATCTATTGACTCCTTTTGCCTGTCATGAGACTGGTCTTGATAGATTGCATGGTTCAGACTGAGAACAACGATACCAATTATGTCATGGTTGAGCAAACTTCCTGTCCACTATTTTGCTTTGTTTTTTTGCCACTAGTATGTTTTGAAAAAATACTTTTTCAAACTCCTCCTAGATCCTTTGCCTGATTTGGACAGAATTGGCCTGAATCATCTAGATGCGCTCACGACAAGTTATTCACAGACTTTTGATAAACCATACCATTTTCGAATGGCGCTTCAACGAATTTGAAGAACGCTCAAAAATTGAACTTGACACTGTATCTCAGCAACGCTTTGAGGGATTGTGACGAAACTTGCCATGTGCCATGACCATTAGGCCCTGAGTTTTGGCACACTGCCCCCTACTGGTCAGGAGGTGGCAAACGCGACATTTTTATCTTGAACGCTTTCTTGCATGATAAACATCATGCCCAGATGCTACCTGAGCAGTTTCAGAACAGCACCACATACTGGACAAAATTTCTAAGAAGTAGCTATTTTTAGTTATTTTTTAAAATAAATGTTTTTTTTTTTTTATGATTGAAAGTTTACTTTTTCTAACTCCTCCTACACTGTTCATCAGACTCTAATAATAAAAAAAAAACATGTCAAAAAGCTTATTTTGCTGCTCATGGTGCCAATAATTGGCTTGAACCCGGTACTGCTGCTTGCAGCTATATTTATTATTATTAATAATATCTATAAATAAAATATATTATTCTCTATTTTGGCAGCCCATTTGACACCCCAACCGTATGCTAAAAAGTTATGGACACTTTGATCTATCACAGCCAGTTTGAAGTCTCTATCTCAAAAGCTCTAGCACCACCAACAGGTCAAAACTTCACTCATGTTTATGCTAATAACTTTTGAACCATTAGGGTTAAAGACAAAATTATTTTCCCACTGATTCCTTGGCTCCTGCCAAGTTTACTTCACACCATAATTTCAATTTTACATGAGTTGAATTGCCACCACTTTTACCATATTGATTTTCTGAAAAAAACAACTTTTTCAAACTCCATCTAGGCGGTTTGTCTGATTTCCACCAGATTTGAGTCAGATCATCTTCTGACAGTGCTGGCAAAAAGTTATCAAAAGCATTTTGATAGACCCATAGGTTCTCATATAGCGCATCAACGAATGCGACAAAGAGAATGTCAGAATGAATGCCAGACTTTATCTCTGCAATGGTTTGTCATGTTAAGACTATTAGAACCCAATGTTCCCATGTCGGCCATATTAAGCATCAGCCATTTTGAACTTGGTATCTGTCGTCATAAGCATGAACTAAGGGTACTGTACACAGTACAGTACCCTTTTGGCACAGCCCCACCTAGTGGTTATGAGATATGAAATAATATGTTTAATTTTGCTCATAACTTCCAAACAGGTTGACCAAACATCACCAGACTTGTCTCATTAGATTCAGTATGGCATACCATGTTGAACAGTATCCAATGTTCCTTGTCAGCCATATTGAGCATCGGATATTTTGAATTTTGTAAGAAAATGCTATATTTTATGAATGCATTGATGTATTGTTACGAAAGTCAGTATGTGTCATCGGCACAATGCCCTGAAGTTTCGAGACCACCTTGTGGTCAAAAGTTATAATAAAATTCCAAAAATGCTTATAGCTTTGGAATAATTTTGCCTCTTGTAATGAAACTGGTCTTAATGCCGAGAACAATGGAAAAAAAAAAAAAAAAAATCATATCAGATGGTACATGGAAGCAGAGGCTTCGGCCGCAAAAATGCACAAGGAGTGGACATTTTAAACTTCGCATCGACCTTCAACCTTGCAATAGTCAACACCTTTTTCTCGAAGCCGCAAGAACACTTAATTACCTATAAGTGTGGTGGAAACTGTACGCAGGTGGACTACCTCCTCGCAGACCGAAGTGTCCTCAAGACATTCAGGGACTGCAAAGTTATCCCTGGAGAACATTTGACCTTTGGCAACAGAATATCTGGGTGTATCTAGAGGTGTAGCCAGATACAGTAAAGACCCTACATGGTGGAAAGCAGAAGTACAGCAAAAACTACAGACAAAAAGCTCACTTCAAGCTCTGGCAACAAACAGGCAGTGCGGAGGACCGCAGCTCTTATAGCACTGCAAAAAAAAAAATGCGACACACGCAGTAGCCCAGGCAAGGGACGTTACTAAGGAAGATTTATATGCTAAGTTGGAAACCGCACCTAATGATAAGCAACTCTTTAAAGTTGCAAAAGAGAGACACTGAGACACCCAGGATACAAAAACCATCAAGTACATCAGAGATACTCAAGGACACCTATTAGCATCTAACAATGACATAAAGCAGAGATGGAAAGAGTATTATTCAGAACTACTCAACCAAACATACCCATGTGAACCACCTCAAGAACAAGCACCTGTATAAGGTCCTTGGCCAATAATCACACTAGATGAGGTTATATTAGCAGTCCATAAAATGGCCAATAACAAGGCCACTGGGCCTGATGACATACTGTCAGAGTTGTGGAAGAGGTTAGGAGAACCGAGGGTTTATTTCCCGACAACCTTGTTCAACAAAATTCCTGATGACGGCATTCCAACTGCATGGAGAAAAAGCTACCTAGAGCCTTTTTACAAAATCAAAGGTGACATAAGACTCTGTGGGAACTACAGGGCTATAAAACTGACATCACACACCTTTAAAATCTGGGAACGGATAATAAATAGAAGATTGCTGCATCAAACTAATGTCACTGAAAACCAGTGCGGATTCATTGCAGAAAAATCAACAACCGATGCTATACATACGATTCGAATCCTTATGGAAAAGCACAGAGACAACAAGAAAGATCTAGACATGGTGTTTATTGATTGAGAAAAAGCTTTCGACCGTGTTCCAAGACCACTAATATGGCAAGCTCTACGATCACAAAAAGTGCCCAAATGTCTCATCAATATAGTGGCTGACATATACAAAGGCGTAACCACTATGGTGCGTTGCCCAGCAGGAATCAGTGACTGTTTTGAAGTGAGAGTAGGAGTTCTTCAAGGTTTGGCACTCAGCCCCCTACTTTTTAACTTGGTGATGAATTACATAACGGCGGAGGTGCAACATTCAACACCCTGGGACATTCTCTTTGCAGACGATGTCGTCCTTATCAGTGAAGACCCAAGAGAGCTCCAACAACACCTGGAAGATTGGAGAGCTGTACTGGAAAATGCTGGCCTTAAAATAACCAAACAGAAGACAGAATACATGCACTGCAACTTTTCAAACAGCAACAAACATTATATAATTTCGCTCCAAAACTCCGCACTTAACTCAATCACCAATTTTAAATACCTCTGTAGCATTCTATCTAGTGATGGCTCTATTGACACCGATATCAAGAGTCGCATGAATGCAGGGTGGCTGAAATGGAGAAGTTTAACAGGAGTGCTCTGTGACAAAAGAATGCCAGTGCAAATCAAAGGCAAGATATGTAAGTCCGCTGTGAGACCTGCTTTAACATATGGCAGCAGACAGAAAAGCTAAGTGTAAATGAAATGAGAATGCTAAGATGATCTGCAGGAGTGACACTCCTAGATAAGGTTCCAAAGCAATATATCAGGGGCAGTTTTAAAGTCAGATCACTACCTGAAAAATTTACTAAAAAGCACTTATGATGGTACGGACATGTGACGAGAAAACCAGAATACCACATTACATTTACATTACATTTATTCACTTAGCAGACGCTTTTATCCAAAGCGACTTACAAATGAGAAAGATACAAGCAAAGCGATATCAAGCAGAGAACAATACAAGAAGTGCTACCATACAAAATCCATTAATTGAATTCCAGAAGAAGCAAAGTGCAGAGTAGAGGTGTAAGTGCTTTTTTAAAATTTTTTATTTATTTATTTATTTTTTATTATGAGTTGGTTAGGTGTTCATAGAAGAGGCGGGTCTTTAGCTGTTTTTTGAAGATGGTGAGAGATTCTGCGGTCCGGATTGAGATTGGAAGTGCATTCAACCACTGAGGAACAGTTAGTGTGAAGGTTCTGGAAAGGGACCTTGCGCCACCACATGACCAGAAAAGTGCTGGAGCTTGGTACAGGAAAGGGAAGCCGTGGAAGACCCCGCCTATCATGGATGGATGTTATAAATAAAGACCTCGCTAGAGATAATATAGACCCAATGACGACCCAGAACAGAACAATCTGGAGACAAAAGATTAGGAGTGCCCACCCCAAGTAGATATGGGAAAAGGCCGGACAAAGAAGAAGATGCCGAGAACGATACCAATTATACCACAGTCGATCAAATTTGCTGTCCGCAATTTGGATTTTAATTGAAATCATATTTTTCCAAAAATTTATGGATTTTGTGTTGATATACTAAACTGTTATTGTTTAATGCATCAACAAATTTGATGGCAAGAACCAAAACGATTCTGAGGCTGTGTCTCTGCAAGGCTTGGGCATATTGACACCAAACTTTTTGTGTCATTGTAACCGCCCACTGACTACATCAGATGAATGTGGTCACTGTGTCACCTATTGGTTAAACATGATAAGCAATTAAATCATATAACAATTGATTGTTTCCACCGTGGCCCTGTGTGTGCGGAGTTTGCATGTTCTCCTCGTGCTGTGGGGGTTTCCTCCGGGTACTCCGGTTCCCTCCCCCAGTCAAAAGACATGAATGGTAGGCTGATTGGCATGTCCAAAGTGTCTGTAGTGTATGAATGGGTGTGTGAATGTGTATGTGATTGTGCCCTGAGATGGATTGGCACCCTGTCCAGGGTGTACCCCGCCTTGTGCCCGATGCGTCCTGGGACAAGCTCCAGGTTTCCCCGTGACCCTAAAGAAGGATGAGCGTTATAGAAGATGGATGGAATGATAGATGGAACAACTGATTGTATTTATGACTTTTCAACCATTGTGCCTAAAATCATATACAAATGTTTAAAACGCACCCTGTCATGATTGTTTTGCTCCTTAATTGCTGCTTACAGCACTCTCTCTCTCTATATATATATATATATATATATATATATATATATATATAGGAAAAGCATCAGATTTTCATTGCCCTGTGACATCTCGCTGACTAGCGAATCCGATAACTTAGGATGACATTGGCTAGGGGAGCCCTACAGTAATACTAGGGGCTATTTGCACTAACCACCTCTCGTCCCCTGATACCTCCCTACGTGGCCCCTCAAGACCACTTCTTTTTGCCTTTTCAGCCTGATTATCATTTTAAATCAGGCCTGTTAGTAGACTACGGTTGTGGCCGCCTGGTCTCCCTGGCTTTCTGCGGAGGGAGGCGAGCCACACACTTACCAGCTTTGCCTTTTTCACAGTTCGGCAGGCCTGCCACACTGTCATTGTATGCCCACTTTGTATGTCATTGTATATCCACTTTCCCATTTTTTTCTTTAAACCCGGAAGTGAAGTGTCAGATCCGGAGGACAGAGGTTTACAGGAGCCGTTTTATAGTCACACAACGTGCAAAATGCCATATCACCTGACCACTGCAGGCCTATAAATAGGTATGATTTAACACAGGATAAAGATACCGGTCATGTGCAAGGGCGCTACCCACAGTGTGGAGCTCATGCAACATTGAGTTCCCTTTGAAAGGGAACCACAGGAGCATGTGAAACTCTTAGGAGAAAATAACCCAAGCTCAGGATCAGACCCAGGACCCTGGTGCTATAAGGTACCAATGATACCTGATGCACCACTGTGTATCCCCTAGAAGAGCAAAATGGTTAATAATTTGAAGTGAGCATTTTATAGAATATTAAACTTGTCTTTGCTCAATTCAATTGACTGATCTTTTAAATTCAAAGGCAAAATACAAAGGGGTCCCTTTGTCCTGTTCCAGACTCTTATGCATTTGCTTCCCCATGTGTTGTGTACCACAAAAGTATATTAGTTGTGTGTGAGATTATGCTGGGGAAGGATTTGTTGTATGGATTGTAAATGGGTATATTTTGCTTAAGTCCTGACTGCAGGGTGAGTGGTATATTTTTCTTTCTTGTGTTTCTTTCTTTATTAAATGATTTATCTCTTAATTAAAGGAAAGGGAAGGAAGGTTTTGTGAGAGAACACAACTATCTTTGTGAAAAAACGCAAAAAAATCACGAGAGAAGGCAAATATCTTCGTGAGAGAAAGCAAAGTTTCTCAGGGAAACCCAAAAGTTTTGTAAGCCAACGCAAAAATATAGAAATATAAATTTTGTACTGTAGCAATTGTCAGTCATACGTTCTCATTTGTGAAATAGCCCATCTACATCCACATGGGAGTAAAGACTATTTGTTATCAAAGTGTGGATTTTGTAAAACAATATTTATTTATTTGCTAATACTCATGTTTACATTATGCTAAAATATGTGTAGAAGGAATTGTCTAATGCCCAGATTTCATGAATCAGTTTTAATCAAAAGGAAACATTTTATACTTCCCTGGATTACATACAGTAAATTCAAAATGCAATCAGATTTGATGGTCCGTCCTGACTTACTGTCTTCTAAATTGGAGTGAAAGATCAGGGCCGTGTCCAAGGACAGACAATCAACCGTCACCTCTCCACCCACTACTCTGAACCAGTTGTGCCTTAAAGGTGATATACCATCAAACTTGTCATGAAAGCCAGTTCTGGAGCTATCATTCATACCAATCAGAACATCATCAAGTGCCCACTGGGCTGAGTGTTTTCCTGCAATAGGAGGCAACAATGAAATAAGCAAGATATATATTTCAATATTATTAATTTTTATCATGATATGGAATATTTGCCTACAGAAGAATTGTGTATATTATTGTAATAGTATTGTATATTTATAATTAAAATATTTCCAATAAATCAAAAGTAACAGAATTTCTTACCTTGTTCAGGTTGCCACCAGCGGAACACAGTGTAAGGCATTTTTGCTTGAGTAGGCAGTTCAATAGTCACCACTTGTGGTTCTAGAAATGAGCTAAATTCTAACTCACGCAAGAATTCCCACTGCACCCCATTATTAGTGGAGTACTGGACAATCACTCCTGAAATACATTTCAAATAAATATTGAGTGACACATCCTAAATGCTCTTTAATGTATCTGGAGAAGTGGATAAGCCCAATCTGTGTCAGTAAAGCTAATATGTTAGCTACAGAAGATGTTAAAAATAATACCTTCTTTGGAAGAGTGAGGCCTGGTGCAGGCTGGGCCAATGTTTTTCCCACCAATCCGAATGTAGAATTGAACAAGTCTACAGCAAAGAATCCCCAAAAATGTTTATAAAGGAAACAAGTACAATAATTCTACAATTGATGCCTACAGCAGAATTGATTAACAAATTAACAACTCAATAAATTAACAACTATTTAACATTAACATTAGGTGCTAAGCTACATGTGAGAAGTTGTTGTAACACTAACCGAGTACTGGTGGTGTCTAGTGGCACAGTGCGAGCCTCTCGCCGCCCAGAACTGCCAAAGTAGAGGGCCTTTCCCTCACTGATGGTACCACAACCATTCCCTATCTGAGCCCCCCTAAGTCCTTGCCAGAGAGGACTTAACTTTCCTTCAAAGTCCTCAGTCAGCTCAGTGGGACTGGGCACAGAGGGCACACAGCTGTCCTGTTCCACTAATTAACAAAAGATACAATTGCCACTTTCTATGTGACATGGAGTCAAAACAACTTTACATCACTTTAAATTGGTACCTTCCATCCCCATGTCACAGAAGCAGACTCCTGATATGCAGTCCCCATGACCCCCACAATAATTGGGGCAAGGATCAGAGATGTAGACACTATCTAGTGCAAATGCAGGAGCATCCTGATGAACACTGCTTTCTTGGATCCAGCGAAAACGTGTCTTACTAAAGAAGACAGAGAGCACAATCAAAAATGGGGTTATATAAACTGCATATAAGTTCAAAAGTCAAACAAAAAGTGTGTGTGTGTACACTGGTATGATTGTCCATAGGGTTAGACTCAAATGCTTCTTTACAATAGAAATCATGAAACATGGCATTTCACTATGGATCAATTTTTAAAACTGATATTGAGTGGGCAACTGGGACAAATGCCCTTTTTTTCAACGTAACAGAAATAAGTCGTACCCATGAATACTATATTTAAGGGATTAAGTAGGTATCCATGTATTCTGACATGGATTTAATTGCATGCATTATAAAAAGATCCCAACATTTATTTGTAGGATGAGCAGAATTAAATTGTTGGTTTGTTTTGTTATGTACCTTGCAGCTACATTGCGTGGAATTACAACTGTTACCCTGGTCCAGCGCTCATAGTCTCCTGCATTGTAGACAGTAGGCTCTGTAAACTCATGCCCACTACCTTTACAGCCTGCTACACCTGGGGAGCCTGGGAAACAGCCCTCCTGGACCAGAGCCCATGTGCGGCCAGCGTCATGGGAATACTGGAGCATGACAGGTGCCGAGGCACTGAACTCTGATTTGCAGCCAATGTTCAACTATAAATAGAGATAAAATAAGTAGTAGGTATGCTAGAATAAAAGTGCTACTTGCAAACATTCAAAGACTATTACAAAACATTTACATCCTGCTTTCTAACCTTTTTGAGAATGGTACCAGTAACTTATGCCTATTGTTTAGTTAATTGTTGGTTTTGTGTTTTATGGTGTAAAGATCATGATTTCTATAAATTGAGGGATACATATAAAAACAAAGACAAACATGAAACATACTCTTAGAAAAATGTCAAATC